>NC_138105.1:101366028-101518528 GCF_964146895.1 Miniopterus schreibersii
ATCGAACCCCGATCGCCTGGATCCTAGGTCGACGCTCAACCGCTGAGCCACGCCCAGCCGGGCACTTCATAAATTATATAAACGTCTAACACTGTGCTGTATACCTGAGACTAATATAATATTGAATGTGAACTG
The DNA here is from genome assembly GCF_964146895.1 of Miniopterus schreibersii. Lineage (NCBI taxonomy): Eukaryota > Metazoa > Chordata > Mammalia > Chiroptera > Miniopteridae > Miniopterus > Miniopterus schreibersii. The sequence goes on from NC_138105.1 coordinate 101,366,164, forward strand.
CAATTAAAAAATAAAGAAATGTATGCCTGGCCGGCGTGGCTCAGTGGTTGAGCGTCGATCCAAGAACCAGGAGGTCCGGGTTCGACTCCCGGTCAGGGCACAGGCCCGAGTTTCAGCCTCGAACCCCAGTCAGGGGCGTGCAGGGCGCAGCCGATCCATGACTCTCATCACTGTTGTTTCTCTCTCTCTCCCTTCCTCTCTCTGAAATGAATAAAAACATTTTAAAAAATTTAAAATAAAAAAATTTAATAAGTAAAATAATTGATATTTTGGAAACGGGGCAAGCTGGCCCTAAAATTTACACAGAAATGCGAAGAATTTAGAGGAGCCAGACAACTTTAAGAAGAAAAAACCAACTTGGAGGCCTTACACCAACTACTTTCAAAACTTAAACACGAGCTACCGTGTTGGGGACGGCGTGGCGTTGGCGTAAGAACAAACACATGTACCAGTGGAACTGAACTGAGTCTGGAAACAAACCCTTAACGTTTATGGTCCCCCGAAAGCTTAATGCGGAAAAAGCTGTCTTCTCAAAAAGTGGTGCTGGGACAGTTAGGCCTCCACAGGGAACTCGGACCCTACACACCCCACATTCCCTTAAAACACACAACAGACCTAAAGGCAAGAACTAAAGCTAAAAAAATCCTAAATGAAAGACACAGAGGAAAATCTCCGTCACCTTGGATGAGGCAAAGAATCCTTACACACCGAAAATATGAGCCATAAAAGAAAACAATGCATATTGGACTTTATTATAAACAAAAACTTTTGTGTTCTAAGAGATACCTTCTAAAAAAAACCAACGACAGGCCATAGGCTGGGATAAGCTGTTTGCAAATCATATTTCTGATAAAAGACTCGTACCCAGAATGTATAAAGAACTGACAATAATTCTGAATACAATTAAAACTCAATAATGAGATTTTTTTAAAAGCCATTAAAACGGGCCAACGGTCTGAATAGACATTTTATCAAAGGAGAACCACGAATGCCTAATGAGCCCACTGCCGTCAGTCGGAAACGCCAATTAAAACCCAGCGGGTCCCCACCGCACACCCCGAGGACCCAGAACAGTCAGACGCCCTCACCGAGCGCCAGGCAGACACGGAGGCACCGGAACCCCCTGGGCGGCCGTGGGCGTGGGACTCGGTGCTGCCCCCGACCTGCTGACAGTTCCTTACAAATTTAACCCCCCCGGGTTCCCGCCAGGCCTGTCAGCCTCACAGCACCAGAGCCTTCAGTTTCCTGACCTGCCCAGTGGGCAGCTCAGCACAACCCCTTCAGCCGCCGGACGCCCGCTCCGAGGTGCTGGGGCTCCCGGGGTCCTCGGCGGACAGACGGGGCAGGCAGGGAGGGACAGGAGCCGGGGTCCCCCGCGTGGCCTGGAGAGGGAGCGGACCCCCAGCCTCCTCCCCTCCACCCTCCCAAGGACCTCTCCTGGCGCGGCGTGACCCTTGACCCTTGGCAGAGCCAGCGGGAAGGCAGCTGGGGTGGGGCTCTGGGGGGGGCACCTGCACAGGCTCCCCCAGGAGCCCTCCTCCCAGGCCCCCTAGAAAGCAGCAGCAGCAGGCCGGTGAGGGGGGGACACACCCGGACCTATGTGCCTCCTGGGCACTCGGGACATGTGTGGGTGTGTGCCCACGTGTGCCCAGAGGGGTGGGCGTGAGGGGTACGTGCCACCTCACAGTGGGTGGGCACAAGTGAGCCGAGTGAATGCCGTTGGTAGGTGCGCCTGAGAGACGAGTGTGGACGCCTGCTGTGTGCGTGCCTGCCAGAGGCCACGCGGAGCACCAAGGGTGTGTGAGTGTGTGCGTGTGAGTGCGTGTGTGAGCGTGAGAGTGTGCACGTGAGCGTGAGTGTGAGTGCGTGTGAGCGTGAGCTTGCGTGAGTGTGTGTGAGCGTGTGTGTGAGTGTGCGTGTGAGTGCATGTGAGTGTGTGAGCGTGCGTGCGAGTGTGCACGTGAGCGTGAGTGTGAGCGTGTGTGAGTGTGCGTGTGAGTGTGCGTGTGAGCGTGCACGAGCGTGAGTGTGAGTGTGTGTGCGCGTGTGAGCGTGCAGGCCTGTCGGGTGTGGGCGTGACGGCCGCTCGTCCCCGCATTTCAGCTCTGACCTGTGTGGTTAAGGCCGAGAGGTGACACTGGGTCTCCGGTGAGTTGTTTTTGTGAACGGCCGTCCGTGGGGAGTCGCGTCCCTCAGTCCTTCGGGTCCCGCGTGTCCTCGCTGAGGGGACACCGTGAGGAGGCCCAGACGAGTGGACGTCGGTCCCGCAGCAAAGCCACACAGGCCCGAGGCCCGTCCCCGCCCGGCCTCCCGCAGCCGCTGCCCGGCGAGGGGCCCAGGAGCGGCGGGAGCTCCACGCTCCTTCCTCCCGGATCACGGCCGCTCCGCTCAGTTTGCAAAAAATAAAACAAGCGAACGACAAGTTCGCGTCACGGAGCTGAGGCATCTGAGACCAGGACGCAGATCGTGGGACCCGCGCCCGCTGCCGGCCCTGAGAAAGGGGCAGTGTCCCGGGAGGGCGCACACGCACACGCACACGCACACGGGGTGACACGCACACACGCGCACACCCAGGGCGCGCTACACACACTCACACGCACACTAAGGTCCGCGCGGTGCGACGCGGGGGGGAGTCTCCGGCCGCCCCCCTGTGGCCGAGCTGCACGCCCCCAGCACCCCCAGGCTGGGCACCCTTGGTTCCCGACAATCCATTTTTCTTAAAGAGGCGTGTTCATCTCCGCCAGAAAATACGGCGAAAATGTTAACAGCTGTCAAAGGGAAAACCCTCCCTTCATAGAACCCTCTTCCCCCACGGTGCCCCCCTCGTTCTGTGATGGATATAAATGGGAAGGCGGTTTCGCTTTACGGACTGTTTCCCTCTATAGGAGCGCAGCCCGGCGCTCTAAGCAATGTCAAAACAGATGCCACGTGCCTCTGTCTCCCCGCCGGCGTCAGCAGCCCAGCCCGGGCTCCCCCGTCTCCCAGGCACCAGCTCATTCCCACTCATGCCACCCTCGCACCCGGGCCCCGCTCCCCCTCCCACTGACCTCCCGCCCCTGGAGGCTCCCACACCGGCCTTGCCCAAGCTTATTGAGGTCTCAGGGCCTTTGCACTTGCTGCTTCCCAGCCTCTATACACAGCAGGGCACAGAGCCTGGGCCGCCAAACTCGCCAGGGACTGAGGGTGGGACAGAACCAGGAGCCCTGAGGGTCGTCGGAGCATCAGAACTTGTACCAACAACTCAGACTCACCCACCGGCCGTCTTCCCTGGCCCACACCTAGAGAAGGGAGACCAGGCTGCCAGGGGAAGGGACCCTCCCCACCACCTGGGCCTCCTGACCTGGGACCGCTGCACCCCTGGGCTCTGCTCCAAGCCCACACCCTGGGAGGGGTTGTGCTTTCCACCCATCTGACAGACGGAAGCACCAAGGCACCAAGGGCAGCCTGTGCCCCCCCTGGCCTGCAGCTGGGCCCTTCCAGAAGCTTCTGCAGGGCCATGAGAGGGAGACCCCTCGGCGGGGACGGCAGAGGCCCAAGTGCCGGTCAGAAAGCACGTCCTGAGGGTCCCTGGCCCCTGTGGAGGCTGGGTTGGTGGAAAGGGCCTTGGGGACAGCAGGGAGCTGGGGTCCATGCCGTGGGCATTCCAGGCGCTGGCCCAGCACCTCCCCAGCCACTCCAGGCCTGCATGCCCAGCACCGGACAGCACAGCACCCTCAGTGGCGTGTCCTCCCGGTGCGCTCAGCAAGCCTTTGCCCCAAGCGCCTACTGTGGGGGGGGGCCCTGAAAGCCCCCTCCAGACACGTCCCTGTCCCGTCTCCGCGTGGGGGCCATCCCGCTCGTAGCTGCCTTTGCCTGTGTTTGTTCAACTAAAGGGAGTTGATGACTAAGAGGGGCCTGAGTTTGATCTGCTGAAAATAAACCGAGGATCTGTTGGTAAACACGAGGGCACCGGCCGTCCATCTCCCAGGGCCCCACCAGGGAAAGGGCCCCGAGGACCCAAGGCCTCCCAAGGCGGCCGCAGGCAGCATGGCAGGCGGGGCTCCTCGCACACCTCCGGGCACCCCGGGCACCGCTGCACCATCGACGTCCCCAGTGCGGGGAACGGCTCACAGCATGGCCGGGGCTTCAGAGAGGCTCACTGACCCCTGGAGCGGCCACTGGAGGGTTAGAGGAGTGTGCTTCTGGGGCGTCTGAAGGGCGTGGACAGAGCCCACCCTCAGAGGCACGGTGCCAACCTCACCCCCACACTGGAGAGCTGTGGGCGGGGACCCCAGGGCCCCTCCATAAGGCGAGGGGGGATCTGAAGAGCCCCTCTGCTCTCTCCAAGCGAGGCGGGAGGTGTGGCTCAGGGGACAGAGTGTGACAACCTCAATCCGGACACTCCCACCAGCTGTCACCTGGGCCTCAGTTTCCCCGTGAAATGGAGAATTTGACTCAGGGCCTCTATTAAGGACAATGGACTGGTATTCACTGCCCCACAGGTCTGCTGGACAGGCCCCCAGGCTCTCCCCACCCCCTTCCTGCGCCCCGTAGGTGCCCACGCTTGTCTCTCCTTGCGCCCTGCCTTGCGTGGGGGTGTTGAGGCCAAGCCTGGTGGCTGGGGGTGTCCATCCGGGGGCCGCAGAGGGAGGGAGGAGCCTAGAACTGAAACCCCAGGGCCGCTGGTGGGCCGCACCCTCTCTGCTTGGCTGCCAGCCACCCTGCTCACGGCTCCCCCAAAGGCCTTTGCTCCTGCTGTTCGGCTGGGAGGCCTGCCCCTTCCTCCCGGATCACCTAAGTACCGCCTGGACCCCTCCTCTGGGAAAAGAGCCCCCAGAAGGAGCTGGGGGCCCGCTCACAGGGGGGAGCCTTGAGGGCAAGACTGGCCTTAAATCCGGAGGAACTAAGGCTCATTGTGGGGCAGGAAGGGAGGCGACGCTGAGTCAGACTCGGGTCCCCACCACAGAACGGGGTAGGGACAGCAGGGGGTGGGGGGGTGGGGGAAGCAGGGGGTTAGTGGGGACAGTGGGGGGCTGCCACTGAGCCGCCTGGTGCAGGCACGGCCCGTGCCCAGACGCTGGGCCGCCCTCTGTGACTCTGTTTCCCCACTGCTCCTCCTCACCTGGGGCCCCTGCTCTAGCTTCGTCTCCAAGCTGACACCAGCCTGGACCTGACTCCCAGCAAGACTCCGGCCATGGCTCCACCACTCCTTGTCCTGTGACCTTGGGCAATGCTGGACCCTCTGGAAGACAGGGCCGGACCAGCTGGCCAACGCCAGGGCCTCGTCAGGGTCTCGTCCCCGGGCTCCAGGCAGAGCGCACAGTAGGCCCTCAACTGAATAAATCAACAGGGACTCTTCCAGCTCCAATGGCCAGAAGTCTCAGTCCCTGTCTCCCAGGGCCGCTAAATCCCAGGAGGTCTCTCCAAGCCTCCCTCCTCTCCCCAGGGAGCTTGGCAAAGCCGGGTCTCAGCCGCAGGTGAGAGACAGGCCCCGAGAGAGCTGAGTGTCCACAGCAGCCACCCCACTTCTCGCTCACCTCCAGGGCCACCATCTGGCGTAAGGTGCACTAGTGGGGGGGTCCCCAGCAGCGGAGGCTGTGCCTGCCCTGCTCGAATTTCCACACCTGAGCCAACAGCAGGAGCACTGGACCCCCCTCCAGCACCCTCTTGGCCCCCACTCAGCGGGCGTCCTCAGACAATATCCTGCCCTGCTCGGCCTCAGTCTCCCCATCTGTGCAGCGGGTGCTGGGATGGACGACACCAAAGTCCCTCCCATATCAGGGCTCCTGGCCACTGCGTGGGCTCTACTGTCGGCCACCCCAGCAGAGGCGCACGCAAGGCCGGCGGACACCTGAACTGCGGCTGGAAGAAATCAGAATCCACACAAAACAGGAAGGAACAAGGGCACTCGGGGGGGGGGGGGCGGGCAAAGTCTCCGATGTGCCCACGGCGGTGCCACCATCTATCTGCTCTAGGTTCACACCCAGAAATTTATGGCCTTGTCACCGGGTGCTGGAGGTCCATCTCCCGCCTGTCACTCACTGGCATTTTTCATCCTGTGCCCCCCCAAACACACACACACACTATCCACCCCCCACCCCAGGTAGCCCCTCTGCCTGCCTGCTTCCTGCTGAGATGCGTGGACACAAGTCCACACAGCTCTGCTCATAAATTCCTCCCACTGCTTCCCACCCTCTGGAAGGGGCCTCAGCTGATGGGGTGGGGGCTGTGGGGGCCCCACATAGGGGTCCGAGGAGGGCGGTTTCCTGAATGTTTAGAAAACCCACTGAAATCTAGAGCTGGTCGTGTGTCTGTGTGTGAGAGAGACACAGAGCGGGACCCAGGCAGACGTCTCCTTTTACCCCAATGATCCAAGTCACGGGCAGAATTTCCGCCCCGCTGACTTTTCTCTGTTGGAGCAGGTGATGCTGACAGGACACATTTAGGGGCCAAAGACTGAAACTAAGAATCCAAGAGAGGGGCCGTGGGGTCCAAGGCTTTCCTGGTGGGCCCAGCCACCTGTTTCCTTGGGGGGGGGGGAGTGGGTAAGGCGAGGACACTGCTGCCAAAGGCACTTGGAGGAATTGCTGAGTTTTCCAGGAGTCCTGCGGGGGTGCCGGAGAAGGGACGCTGGTCTCCCTCCTGCCCGGCTGCTGCGCCCACCACATCCCCTCCAGGACTGCCAGGCCTCGGGACGCGGTGCCTGCTGGGCCCCTCCGGGGTCAGGGCTGCCGGCTCAGGGTCAGCCTGCTGTGGCACCCGGAGTGCTACCCAGGAAGGGCCCAGTGACGGGGAGGCGAGGCCCCCGACCCTTCTGACCCAGGAACCCTCAGGTCTTCTGCCCACAAAAACAAGGACCTAAGTGCTGGGGTCCCGGCCCCACTCCACTCGCTGCACCCAGAGGGCAGTTCCCCCACACGGGCTGCCTTCTGGAGCGTGCTCCTCTGTCTCTGGGGGTGTGCGGACCTGGGGCAGGGGTTGTGCGTCTGCCCCCCAACGCTGTTCAGCCATAAGGGGAAAGTTGCAAGGACCCAGGGCAGAGGCGGCCAGTGCTGTAGTCTGCTCTGGGACTGGGCGGAGGCGGGGCCCCTGAGAAAGACAGAGCGGGGAGCCCTGCCCTTTCTCACTCCCCTGGCCCTGCGCCTGAGCCCTGAGCCCTGAGCCCTTCGAAAGCGCCTGTCCCGGGGCCTCGGGGATCTTGGAGCCTGGGCCTGCTTCCTGCCCAGCCCTCAGCCCGGCGCAGGGAGTGAAGGGCCAGCACAGCTGCCTCCAGGCAGAGCTCCCGGGCCACGGGGAGGGAGGAGGTCACGCGAGAGGCTTTGCTGGGGCTGCACACCGGGCTTGGGCCCCCAAACCCGCAGGAGGCTTCGGGGGCCATCTCTGTACTAAGCTTTCACTGCGAAGTTCCTTCCATAAAGTACAGGTTACCAGTGTATCCCCACTTCACAGATGGGGAAATTGAGGCCCTCTGAGAGGTTACCTGCCCCAAGGTCACACAGCTGGTGCCTGTAAGAGTCCGGTTTTGATGAGGCTGTTGGTCTGTGTTGGAGGGGAACCCTGCAGGGCCCCCCCCCAAGCAGCGAGCAGGGGACCTGCAGCTTTTAAAAGACAGAAGGGGACCCCCATCTCCAGAGGCAGATTAGGGCCAGGAGACTGGGCACACGCCCGCCGCCCCTCAAGGAACGACGCTGACAACGGGCCGGAGGTGGAGCGAGAGAGGAGCAAAGCCCCCCCCAGCCGGGGGTCGGCTCCCCCGGGGAATGTGCCCCACCCCGTGGGCGGCCCCCCGTCCCCGGGCCGAGCGAGGCGGATCAGGGCCCAGGGCGGGGAAGGGCGGCGCCGCGAGGGGTCGGCGCAGGGCGCAGCGGCTCTAGGGCTCGGCCGGGTGCGCACGGCCGGGCAGGGGCGCGAGGGGACAGGCGGGTCCCAGCGAGGGCGCGGCTGTGAGACGCGCGGCGGCGCCGGGGCGGCCGGGAGCCCCCTCCCCAGACCCCGCTCGGCCCGGCGAGCCCGGCGCCGGCTCTGCGGCTCCAAGTTCCTCCAACTTCGCCCGCGGCGCTCGGAGGGAGCGGGGCCCGGGGCGCACCGGGGCCGGGGAGGCGCCGAGAGCGGGCGCGCGGGGACGCGAGGTGCGGGGCTGGGCGCGCCGCCCGGGAGCGGCCGGAGTCAGCGCCCCGGCCCGGGCCCCGCTCGGACGCGGCCCCGCGGGCCCCGCGCTTACCTGCCCGCGCCGTTCCGGGGCTGCGCCCGCCGCCGCCGTCCTTCAGGCTCTAACTTCGCTCCGGGATTGAAATTCCTCCCCAGCTGCGCCCATCGATCCGCGCGCGGCCCCGCCCCTCGGCTCGCGGGCAGGGGGGCCCGGCTCACGCGCTCCCCCCGCGCTCCCCCCGCGCTCCCCCCGCGCTCCCCCCGCGCCTCCCGCCCGCCCGCCCGCCTCGCGCGGAGTCCGGCTCCCGCCCCGCGCGCCCCCTCCCTCCCCAAGCCCCGCCGCGCCCGCCGCCGCGCCCCACGCTCTCGCCCCCGCGGCCCCGGAGCCAGGAGGGGGGGGACACAGAGCCGGGGGAGAGCGAGGTGCTGGAAAGGGCAGGGGGTCCCCGGGGTCCCACCCAGCCCCTCCTCGGGCCCGGACGCGGGGGGCGGGGGCACTCAGGGTGGGGGAGCGCGCAACAGCTGGGCCTGGGGAGCCACCCACGACCCCCTCAGTGCTAAGCAAAGCAAGGCGCTCAGGGCCAGGGTCGGAGAAGACAGGGACCTGGGGGCGGGGCACGCGGGGGCGGGGGGCAGGCAGCGCCGGCCCCTCTCCCCAACCCTGCCCCCTCCTTCCCCCCACTCACCCCAACCTCTGGGAAGCCTCCGGAGGCGCTCGCACGCTCGACCCGCTCCGTCGAACTCTAACAGCCCGGGTCTGCGGAAGCCCCCCTTGCGCACAGTACGGGCGAGGAAACTGAGTCACGGGAGGCCCCCAGGCCGCCCCAGGCCACTCCGCGCGCCCGAAGCGGAGCAGAGAGGCAGCCTGGGCTCCCCAGGACCCAGCCTCCTTCCCTCCGGACTCCTCCCGGTGCAGAGCCCGCGGCCGGCCCACGCCCCAGGGCACCCCCGTCCCGGCGCAGCCCCGCCGGTCCCCGCGCGCCCCTCCCCGCTTCCTGTCCCCCGCCCGCCTCCATTCCCGGCCTCAGTACCCCCGGCACGCTCTCCGCTCCCGCCGGCAGCTGGGCAATTCACCGAGCATACAAAAGAGTTGACTCAATTCAAAGGCAGCAAATCAAGATAAATCCTATAGTGTGTGGGGACCGGCGAGGGCCCTGAATGAGCCGCAGCTACAGCGCAGCGGCGCTGACGGTGGGCGCGGGGCAGGGGAGTGGGCTCCGCGCTGCCGCCCCCTGCCCGCCGGGAGGGTGGGTGCAGAGCCCCAAGGAGGTGCTGGGACGGAAGCCGGGGTGCCCCAGGGTTACATATAAGTTCTGGGTCACACATCACCACTCCGGGGTCAGGGTGAGGCACAGGGAGAAAGGCCGTGGGCCGCCCAGGGAATCTGCGGGGCAGAGTTCCCCTAGGACTGCCGCCGACCCTGGCCCCGGTCCCCTGTCCCAGCAGGTGCGGGCAGAGCAAGGGCAGGCCATTTGTCACCAGGTAGACACTGCAAACCTCGGAAATGCCAGGCCTGGGCACGGGGAACGGAGCAGGGGCGAGAGGGCTGCCCTCTCCTCCTCGCCAAGAGGCCCCCCAGCTGCAGCTCCCGCAGGAGAGAAACGGGTCCTCTCCCAGAGGGGACCCTGGTTGCTCTCCCGAGGCCTGAGAAAGCAGCCTTGCAGCCTCTGGCCTCACGGTCCCGGGCAGGGGTGGACGAGGGAACTTCAGCCCCAGGGCAGGCTTTCCCAGGCAGGCCTCAGCCAGAGGGGCAGTCGGCTCCCCCAAGCCCACTGGCCAAGCAGCTCGGGCTCGGGAAGGATCAGGTTGGTATTTGATGGGGGTCTCCGTGTGCCAGGGGCTTTGCTAGGTGCCTGCCCAGAGCTGCATCACGACCTTCTTGCTACTCCCCTGGCACAGGTGCCGAGCCCAGGTCTGGGTGTGCCAGGGGAGGCCCGAGGGAGGCCCTTGACCCTCAGGGCCTCACAAGCTGTGGCCACCCATGGTCAGAGGTCTGCGGAGGAGCTAAGAGGTCACATGGGGGGCGCTTAGAGGTGCCCGCTGGAGAGTCCCCGCACACTTGGAGGATCCGGGAGCGGCTCAGAGAGCCCAGAGCACAGTTGGGGGCACAAGGGACTGGAGGCAGGACCCGGCATCCGAGTCCTGGGTGCTGCGCCCCCCCTCCCGTCCCCTCCCCGAGGCGAGCCGAGGCTGCGCTATCCGGCTGCGACCTCCCCGAGCCTCCGGGTCGCCCTCCCCCGTGGCCGCGCCGATTAGAGGCCTGCGTGTGAGCCATTAATTCTGAGACGGAGACCTTGGCCCGGCGCGGGGAGGACACCTGTCAGGGACCCCGCGCCGGGCTCCAGGGCCCTGCCCCACCCCCGAGCCAGAGCGGGGGAGACGACGCACCCCTCACTCACCAAGGCCCTGGGGCCGCGGGCGCTCGGACCCAGCGCTGGAGGCCGCCGGGGTCCAGGAGCGAGCGGAGGGGGCGGGGCCGCGGTCAGCCGGGGGACTCGGGCCCCAAGCTGCCCCGGGGCGGGGCTCGGCAGGCCCGGTGGGGAGTGCAAGTTTGGGGTGGGGTGTCAGAGGAAACCCTATGGTCCCGGGCCTCGCGGAGGCGACGCTGTGGGGGGGCCACCAGGACGCTGCCTGCTCCGTGCACTTGCAGCTGAAGCTAAACCCCAACCCCCCCAGGAGCTTCCCACATCCCCCCTGCGCTCCACCCCGCCCCCCAGGCGCCCGGGGCACCACCCCGCTCCCCACCGCCCCTCAGCGGGGTGGCCAGGCGGGGTGGGGGGTGGGGGGAATGTGCTGCGCCCCAGTGGCGTGTGGGGAAATTCCCCCCGCTCAGCCCCGGGCAGTCGGGCCCCAGGGACCCCACACCCATCCAGGAGGGGGGCTCGGCTGGGGACCGTGCTGGAATCCCACAGCCTGACCCGGGCCCCTGACTGACGGGGCAGCCACAGGCCACACTCTACAGTCTGAGAAGAGAAAAAGTTGGGGAGGGGTGGCGACACCCCCAGACCGGAGAGGAAGCAGTGGGAGGAGGGCAGGGGGCTTGGAGGGAGGAGCGCAGGACAGGGACCTGGAGAGCCCGGGAGGAGTCAGCCCTGGGCCTGGGGTCCCAGCCCGCAGCCAAACCCAGCTTCTGGGCTCCCCAGGCCGGGTGAGGTTCAGGTCGCCGGCGCCTATTAATAGCCGCGAGCGGGCTGGTCAGCGGGCTGGTCAGCGGGCTGGTCAGCGGGCTCGGCAGCGGCGGGGCAGGGGGACTGGGGACGGGGGTTCCGGTGAGCACCCCCCCAGGGCTCCAGCGGCGCGGGCCGCGCTCTCCCCCATCCCCGCCGGAAGCGTGAAGGCTCGGCGCCCACAGTCCACCCCCTGCGTGCCCTCAGCTACAACATGGGGTTCCAGATTGGGGGGTCCCCGGGCCAGCTCGGGGCGCCGCTCCTCCCGGTGCGCTCGCACGCACGACCACCCCCTCCCCCGCACCCTGCCCGGCCAGCTTTTCGCTCTCACTGCGCTCGGGAAAGTTTCGGGGTCCCTGCGGCTCCTCCAAGCCCGAGGGGTTCAGAGTCCCCGCCCTTTGAACCGCCGAGTCCGGGAGGTAAGTTTGTCCGGCCCGGGATCGACGACCGCTAACTTCGGGGGCACCCGCCTCCGAACCCCAGGATAGGGGAGGAGCCCGGAAACCGCGGACCCAACGCGCCGCAACCCAAAAGCCCCACGGGCGGGAGGGACCCGGCCCCGGCCCCGGCCCCGGCCCCGGCCCCGGCCCCGGCCCCGGCCCCGGCCCCCGCCGCTCGGGGCAGGGCGCGGGGACAGAGGCGGCCGGGGCTCCCCGCCGCTGGGGACCCGCGCCCGCCCCCGCGGCTGCCCCGGGAGCGCCTTCCCCGCCTCCTCCAGGGGCGGGGACCCACCGGCCCGCGGCTGCGGCAGAGGGGACCCCCGCCCCCCGCGGCCCGGCGCAGACTCTCCCCCCCAAGCCCCCTCCTACCTGGGCAGGGAGCGGGCCGGGGGCCGGAGCCGCCGTCACCGCGAGCGCAGCGCGTGCTCGGTCCCGCGGCGCGCCGGCCGCCCCTCCTCCCTCCTGCGCCCGCTAGCCGGCTCCAGACGGATCTCCTCCCCCTCGCGCCCGCCCGTCCCTCCCGGCGCCCGCCCGGCCGGGCCCGGCCTGCACCGGGGAGCGGAGCCGGGGAACCGGGCTGCGGCGCTCACTGCGTCAAGCGCGGGGCGAGCGCGGGGCGGCGGCGGGGACCGCGCGCTCCGGGGCCGGCGGGGCGGCGGCGATGCCGGGGGCCCGGGCGGCTCCGGCTCCCGCTCCAGCGCGGTCCGGGTGGCAGCGGCCGCGGCGGCGCCGAGGTTGTAGCACATTCTTCCCGAGCGCGAGCGGCGGTTCCGAGCCGGGGCCGAGGGGGGGCTGGAGGAGGGGCGAGGGCGGCCGGAGGGGCGGGCGGCGGTGTCGCTCCCGCACGTCGGTGGACTGGGGTGTCCGGGGGGGGACACGGGAGGGGAAACTGGAGCGTGGGGGAGCCGCGTGGGGAGCCCAGAGGCGGCCTCGCCCCCCTCTCCTAGCGCGCCTCTCGCTCCCCCGGCCCCAGTGCCAGGCGCACCACTTGGAGCAGAAGCCCCCTCCCCCCCATGGTCTGCGAGTCCGGACCCTTGGTGGCGATGGGAGGTGGGCACCTGGGGAGGGGATGTGCCCACATGCCCGGAGAACCATGTGAAAGTTGACCCTAAGCCAGACCCTGCGTGGCGCGCGCGTCCGCGGGAGCGAATACTCCGCGCGCAGGGGCGCGCACATGCAGGGGTGGGGGGAGAGGGCGGTGGGCCCCCGGGGACTTGTCGTCCCCGCGGGTCGCTGACCACTCTCACTACCCTTCCATGGCTCGCCCCCGCCCCCCGCTTCGGCTGGAGGGAGGGAGGGGGCCCCTTCCGATTCCCGGGGGTTCGGTTTGGCGGATTTCCCTCCCACCAACCTCCGTTCCCCTCCATTCGTCTCCCGAATCCCCGAGCGTCCGAAACCGCGCGGTCGGCCCCTAAACTAGGTCCTAAGCCCGCTGGTGGCCCCGAGCCCGCGGGGAGCGGCCACGCCGCCTCCCGGGGCGTCTCCCGCGGCTCCGCGCCCGGGCCCCGCTTGCGGCTGAGCGCGCAGAATCCACACAAGGCTCGAGAGCGCCCCCGCCCGGCGCGGCCTGCGCCCCGCTTCCCGAGCCTCCGTCCGAGCTGCGGAACCACCGCGACCCTCCAGACACCGCCCCTCGCGCCGCGTCCCTGCCCCGCGGTCCTGCCCCCGGGTGGCTCCGGGCTGCGCGCGCGGGAAAGGGGGGGGGTCCCGGATGCCCCTGCAGAAGGAGGCCCTGGGACAGGTGTGGGAGTGAGGGGCGCGTGAGGCTGGGATAAAGGCCGTCCCAGGCAAGGATGGGTCCACAGGGCTCCGGTTCAGGGTCCGGTCCGGCGGCCTCTCCGCAGCCCTTAAACTCGGTCCAGGCTGTGGCCGCGCTCCCCACCCCACCCCTAGGCCAGAGCCAGATTCGAGGCGCACCCGGAACAGCGGGGAACCAAGGCCCCAAAGGGGGTGGAGGTGGGGGAGATGCCACCCCCTTTCCTGGACTCTCCAACCCGAGGGTGACAGTCAAGGACCAAGGACGGAGTCACTGTCCTGGGGCCGTCCCTGCCCCGGGGACTGGAGGTGGGGGCAGAGGCCGGCCTTAGAGTCCCCGTCTCCCAGGACCCCAGTGGCCACTCAGCGCCCCCTCCGCAGCCAGAGCAGCCCCTGTCCTCACTTTCTCTCCCCAAAGTCCTGCGTGTGCGCTGGGGATGTCCTGTGTTTCCGTCCTGTGCAGATGGATGCAGGTGGGGGGCTGTGGGATGAGCCTGGGGCTGTGTGTCCTGTGGGGTGCGATGTGTGTCTACAACAGGCTGGGGAGCCTGTTCAGGAGGAGAGGAGTGAGACGTGGGGGGAGAGATCTGGCCTCAGGACAGACACACTGAGGGAGGGGGCCCCACTTTATTCAGCCCAGAGAAAGACGGGCCTCCCTACCCCCTCCTCCCTCCGGGCCTGCTGGAGTTTTGCATTGGCAGCTCCAGGGGTACCTGGCCTTTGAGGGGGCAACAGCCTGGCTCTGCTACCTCAGAGAAAACCGGGTATTTCAGCATCTCGCAGAGCTGGAGGGGGGCTGGGGGGAAAGGCAGGCACCCCCTCCCCTCCAGCCTGCCCTTTAGGGGGGAGAAGGGGGCGGGACACTATGTAGCACATTCTTTCACACTGTAGCCATGTCCACCGTGTGAATTCTGTACAATGTAACTACACTTCCTTTTGCAACAAATTTGAATACTAAAGTCAAGTTAAAAAGAAAACTTGTTTTGTATCTGTCATCTCAACCGGTCCCTGCAATGACCCGGCAGCAGATCTTTCCAGCCCATTTTACAGATGAGAAAACTGAACTTCAGGGTGACTGAGAGGTGACCAAGGAGACCCCCGAGGGCAGCTCAGGGCTTGAACCCAAGGCTGTCTTTTTCGAACAGCGTCATTGAGGCATAATAAACGCCGTATTACTCACCCATTGGAAGTGTACAATTGGACGGGTTTTGGTGCATTCACAGACTTGTGCGACCACCACCACCATCTAATTTTAGACCATTTGTTCATCCCAAAAGGAACCCCCACCCCATCCCCATTAGCAGTCGCTCCCATCTCCCCCACCACACTCAGCCCTAGGCAACCACTTAGTGTCTCTACAGGTCGGACTGTTCAGAGATTTCGTATCAGTGGAATCGCACGCTGTGTGGTCCTGGTGGCAGCCTCGCTTCGCTCAGCGTGATGTTTGTGAATCTCATTTAGGTCGCAGGGCCGCGATTTTCGCCCGGGGTGCTGTGGAGCACTGGCCTTCCGCAGGAAGTTTTAAACACGCAACACCTGCCCGGCCGGGCGTGGCTCAGCGGTTGAGCGTCGACCTGGGATCCAGGCGATCGGGGTTCGATTCCCGGTCAGGGCACATGCCCGGGTTGTGGGCTCGATCAATGACTCATCATTGATGTTTCTAGCTCTCTCTCTCCCTCTCCTTTCCTCTCTCTGAAATCAATAAAGCTATACTTTAAAAATAAATAAATTAAATAAACATGCAACACCTGATCGTCTAGTGAGGGGCACTGACCTCTTTTCCCTCAAGATGGTCAAATTAAAAAATGACAACAGCCAACGCAATAATAGCCATCCCGTGTGAATGGCTCCAAATTAGACCGTGTGTGTGTGTGTGTATGTGTGTGTGAAATGAGCAAACAATCTATTTTTTGGCGTGCCGCAGAACTTTAGTAATTATTTGCGATGGAGACGGTTGAAAATCACTGTGGTAGGGTTATCACTACTCATGTTTCTTATTGCTTAATAATGTCATGTTTTATCATCTACTCGTCGGCCGGTGGACATTTGGGTCACTCCCACTTTGGGGACATTATGAATCTGCTGCTGTGAAGATTCACATACAGGTGTTTGTGTGAACTTTCGTGTTCACGTCTCTGGGACGTTTGTCTACGGGGAACTGTTCAGCTAACTCTGCAACTAACACTCTG
The DNA here is from genome assembly GCF_964146895.1 of Miniopterus schreibersii. Lineage (NCBI taxonomy): Eukaryota > Metazoa > Chordata > Mammalia > Chiroptera > Miniopteridae > Miniopterus > Miniopterus schreibersii. The sequence continues at coordinate 101,381,842 of NC_138105.1, forward strand.
AAGGGCTCCCAGGCTGTTTGCGAGCGTGGACGTGACATTTTGCATCCCCGCCATCCGTGTCCGAGTGTCGCCGCGCCCTCACCGGGACTCGTTAGTGTCTGTCTTTCCGATGACATCCGTTCTGGGGAGAGGGAAGTGGAATCTCCTTGGGGTTTCAATACGCGTTTCCCTGGTGGCTAACGACCTTGTCTTCTCACGTCTGCTTGTCCGTTTGTACGTCTTCTTTGGAGAAATGTCTCTTCAGATCCTTTGCCCATTTTTAAATTGGTTTATTTATCTTTTTTATTATTGAGTTCCAGGAGTTCTTTACTCTGTCTAGACACAAGCCCCTAATTATAGGGTATATGATTTACAAATATTCTCTCCCTTTCTATGGGCTGTTTTTTCGCTTTCTTGTTGGAATTGTTCAGACCGTAAAAGTTGTGTTTTTTTATATGTGTTTTGACTGAGTTCAGAGAGACGGGGGGAGAAGAAAAGACAGCGATAGAAACGTCAATGTTGAGAGTCATTGATCGTCTGCCTCCTGCATGCCCCTCCTGGGGGCCAAACCGAGACCTCCCGGTTCATAGGTCAATGCTCAGCCACTGAACCGCACCAGCTGGACGCACAAAAGTCTCTATTTTGATGAAGTCCAAGTCTTCCTTTTGTTGCCTGGCTTTTTTGGTGTCCCCATCTGGTCCCCCCCATTCTGCACAGTGTCCCCGCATGTGTCGCTGGCACGTGGGGACCCGCAGCCTGCTCGGGTCCTCCCGCGGGTGGGCACCTGGCCCCCCACCCTGCACCACCCACCGCAGTTTCTCAGCCACAGCGAGGCTTTAAGCCTTCGGACAGACACCCTGCTCCCCGGGCCCCAGCTCCCGCCTCCACCCTGCTCACCCGGGTGAGCCCGCGTGAGTCCGTTATCTCCGGCGCTAACAGGCCGCCTGCACCCCGAGACCAGAGGGAACTCCAGGTCCTGGCTGCAGGGGGATGGGGCTCTCAGGGCCACACAGCCTGGCCTTGCCCTCAGCTCCCGTGCCCGCCCAGGGCCTGTCTGACCAGGGGCCTCCCTGACCCCCAATGCACCTTCTACTTTTCCTTGTTGGGGTTCCGGCAGGACACGGTCCTTCACAGGGGCCACAGGCAGCGGGAGACTTGGCTCACGTCAGCCACACGGTCATCGTGGGCGAGACACTGCCACAGTCCCATTTTACACATGGGAATGTGAAGCCTGGGGACAGGAAGGGACTCAGCCAGCATCCTGGGACATCGGAGGTAGTGCTGGGCTTGGGACATGGGACCCCAGAGCCTGAGGGAGCCCTCACCCCCCCAAGGTCAGGTTGGGTCCCCGGCGTCTGCAAATGTGAGGAAGGCTGTGGCCTCAGCCAGACAAACCCAGGGCGCAGGCCTCTGTGGCACCAGCCGTCTGCGGACCCCAGGGCCCTGCCAAGGCCAAGTGCGGGGGATGGAGAGGAGGCTGGCTTTGCCCAGCAGGAGGGTTCGAGATGGGCTTCCAGGCAGCTGCCCTGAGCTGGGTCCCTGGGTCCCATGTCACCCTGCTTGTGCATGCCCTGGCGGGGCAAGAGGAGCCCCCTGAGCCCCTCTCCTAGGTCCCTCGGGCAGGAGGCAGCCACACGCTGGCTTCTCCTCACCCGCCCGCCAGTACCCCAGGGGCCACACTGATCCAGGCTGTGGCCTCAAAGGAAGCTGGGCTGGGACGCGTGTTGAGCTAAATGAAGGGCCGATTCTTCCTTCCAGAGTAGCCGGGACCGTGGCACGTCTGACAAGCCTGGGCCTGGGAGCCGACTGTGCCCACGGAGCCAGTAATTAATAAAAATGGGTAATGATAGACCATCTGTCCCAGCCTCGCTCCATGGTGGGGCCACGCCAAGCCCTCATTAGGCATTCTTCCGCCGTGTCCCCACAGATGTTGGCGGTGGCCACGTGGGTCCCGTGGGCTTGAACACGTTTAGGCAAACAGCACGGAGCGTGCTGGGTCTCAGCAGCAGAGCTTATACAGGGTCAGCCTGAGCAAGACCCTCAGGCAAGGGACCTCCGTCTGTCCTCGACCTGGGAAGATCGCGCAAAACGCAGATGGCGGCGAGGCAGGCCTGGCTCCTCTGGCTCCTTGTGTGACCTCAGGCGCACACCAGACCTCTGAGCCCACACTTCCACCCTGCGGAGAGGTCAGGGCTCAGCCCAGGGCTGTGGTCGGCATGCTGGAAACTCAGGGACCAGGGTCAGGGCCCCACAGCCTTCCCTCAGCTCCCAAGCAGGGACTGGGCCTCGCACAGGGGCTGCTGTGCATGGAGCCCGGAGTCAGGGAATCAGGCGATGCACCCGGCATGAGGTGGGCGCTCAGCTTGATGACAGGATGCAGGGGACGGCAAGGCTCGGGGCCACCTTGTGCCCCTGAGGAGGGTCCCTCAGTAGGAGATGGATCTGGGCACCCAGAAAGGGGTGGGGACCCAGAAGGCCCGCGGTTTGCAGCACCGTGAGACGCAGACAAGCAACTGGAGATGCAGGGGAGTCGGGGCTCAGAGTGGGCAGATGGGAGGTGGAGAGGAACAACCTGCAGTGGTCTGGAGCCAGCTGACTGCTTGCTCTTGGCAGTTTAGGGACCTGGGCTGGGGACCAAGGACAAGCAGGGCTTGGCCTCCGGGAAACCCAAAGCTTTAGGCTCCGCGGTTGTGTCACTGCTCCCCAAGCTGGGTCCCCTCTGGACAAAGGCCTGACGCCTTTAGAGTGGGGATCACCTACACAGGGCAATGGTGACTCAGCCTTGAGTACAGCCAGGGGAAGGCCTGCACCGAAAGGGACACCGAGGCACAGAGCTGAGGACCTGGCCAAGGTCATGCAACCAGAGCAGTGTAGCCTGGCTCCCTCCCAGGATGCCTGCCCCAGAGACTGAAAGTCCCAGCTCACCCTGATCCACTGGCCAGGGGTCTCCCCACCCTTTCCCCAACCTCTGCCCCAGCTGCCGGACCCCAATACTCCCTGTGCCGTGCCTGCGGTTCCAGCATCCCTCCTTGCCAATGCCCTTGGCCCCACTCTGTCTCTCCTGACCCAAGGGATGGCCGGATGAGCATTTCTTGGCCACAGCAGCAGGACACCAGACCCCAGGCCTCTCTGTTACTGTCCCGGGTAACCCGACCTCTGGCCTGGCTCACCCTCAGGGAACCCAAGCCTCCAGCTGGGTCCTCAGCATAATAGAGCCCTCGGAGAACGGAACCAGAGGGGACTCATCTGTTCCCAGGATGGTCAGCCTGGCTGAACCCTTGGGGACAGCAGGGCCTGTGGAGGTTGGAAGGGAAACTGAGTCCCAGGTGGTGGACTCAGAGTCTAGATGGGAGCCCAGCCCTCCTAGGCCCCATGCCCGGGGCCCTTCCCACCCCAGGCAGGAGTCTCCCTGGACCAGGGGCTCCCTCGGGCAGCTGGTGGTCACTGTGAACGGAGGTACAGCCGCCTGTAGTTCAGTCAATGGAGAGAAGAGGGAACACTCTGGAGGTGCCTCAGGGCAAGGGGATGGAGAGGAGGTGCGTGATTATCACCAAGAATATTCATGAAAGGTATGAATATTCATAGACTCTCCTCCACCAGCCTCAGGCCAGAACCTGGGACAGTGGCCCTGGCTTGGGAGCCCATCCGCCAGAACACCCAGCAGGATCCCTGCTCCAAAAATTGCTGAAAAGGGTCCAGGGAGTGACCTGCTAGAGGTGGGAGGGCCTGCAGCCTCCCCCTGCCGTGGTCCAGCTCTGGCTGGAGCTGGGGGCCTCAAGGCAGGCCTGGCTTCTCCAGGGAGTCGGCTACTGAGAAGCTGAGGGGGGGCTGCAGCTGCTGGAAACAGGGTCCCCTGGGGGCTGATGGTGAAGTGATAATGTCAGACCAAAGGTGGAGGGAGCCTAGAGAAGCAAAGCCAGGAAAGCTCAGAGAGGGTCAGTGACTTGCCCAAGGTCACACAGCAAACTCAGGGGGCCGCCCACGGTTGCATTCTACTGAGTGTGTGAGTGTGGTGGGGGCTCGGATATGCAGGAAGGCGACAGCTGAGGTGGTTCCTGCCTTGGGACAAATGTGTGGGTGTTCCTGGCACAAAGCAGGCCCTCAGTAGGTATTTGTTGAACAAATGAATGACCCACAGCCCTAGGTTTAAAAGTGGAAGAACTGAGTCTGCGAGATGAGGGTGTTGCTGGGAGGAGGTGGTGAGCAGCTCCGGATTTATTGGGCATCGTGTGCATAAGACAGGGATCCAGGGCCCCAAGGCGCCTGGCAGACACCACAGCCTGCGAGCTCAGCCTCACCCAGCCCTGTGCCCGCGGGAAGCCCAGCTCCCTCACCTCAGCCCTTCTGTGAAAGGTGTGCTGCTGACACGCACCTGGAGGAATCAGAAAAGCTCGGGAGGCCGGAGGGCGGCCATGCTGGGCCAACGGGCAGGGTGGGGGGCTGGGTAGGGAGGCCAGGCAACCCCCAGTCCAAGTGGGCAAGGAAGCAGGCGGGAGGGGGGGGCCACAGCGACAAGAAATCAAGTGAGGAGGCTGACAGTTGGCGGGGAAGCAAAATAATCATAAATGATGGTTTTTATTAAAAAATATCACCTGGAAAATGCATGCTCATTTCAGATGCCCAAAAAGAGCCCAAAATGTAATAAGGGGGAAGAGAAGAGATGGGGAATGGGAAATTAAAATCATGAGAATAGCCGGAGAAAATCTGCTCTCTGCCTGGGTCCGGGGTGTGGGGGGCGGGGAGGGGCGGGGAGAGGGAGGGGGTCACTGTTGTGTGACGTGATCAACACTATTCTGCAACCAAAATAGCAAACGGCAGAGCGGCACAGATCATCTATCACGGAGCAGTGATGGATGTTCCCGGGAGGACTCGAGGCTGGCGGGCCTGGGTGCCATGCGGCGGGACCGCGGCGCCTCCGGAGGCTGGAGGCCGGGCTGTCCCTGTCCCTGGTGGCCCTGGCCGGAGGCGGCCTGGCTAAGTCACCGAGGCCACGCCAGAAAGGCCTTGGGGCGTGGAATCCAATCAGGAAACCGGCCCTGAGAGGGGAAGGCCCGGCCTAAGTCACACAGCACCCCGTGTCTCCCGGGGGCCGGGGTTTGGTGACTGAGCCGAGGACCCCCAGAGCCGTGGCGGCCCTTCCAGAGGAACCGTCAGGAGGGGAGGAAAGACTCCTCCCCCGAGACCCCACAAATCCCCGACTAGCAACCCTGAACTGCCCCAGGCCCCACCTCGGCCACGCACCTGCCTCGAGGCCTCAGCCCCTCCTGAGCCGTCCAGGTGGCCGGATACGCTGCAGACCAGGCGGGCGGGAAGCTGGCCGGGCCCGGCCAGGAGGGGCCTCGCTCCCTCATCTCCATCAGAGCAGCTGCACCCCAGCGGCTACCTGCGTCCCCACTGCCGGCCCCCCCCCAGCCCAGGGCAGACCCCGGCCAGGCCCCCAGCCGCTCCCTGCCCCCCTGGAGGTGACACCCAGGCCCCCCCCCTCACATTTCCCGAGGGCCGATTAAGATGTCTGGAGTTGATTAGACTCTGACACTGATGAAACCCAGAGGTAATTAGCAAAAGGAAAAAAAAAAGTTTTGATTAGTCCTCAGCATAATTCTCTCCAATTATTCAAAGTTCATGCCTGCAGGGGGTGGAATATCTCCAGGAATATTTATTTATATCCTGATTTTTTCATCAACTTCATGAATCTAGTTAAATCACCAGGCCCGGACGGGTAACTCAGAGGCTCTGGCAGCACCAAGCGCCCCGATGCTGAGGGGCTCAGCCAAGGGGTCTCCCCAACAGGCACCTCTCGGGGCTCATCTGGAGCCTGCGGTGTTTGTGGTTGTCTTACCCACCCCACCCCACCCCCAGAGCGGGGTCGGTGGCCTGCCCTTTCTGTGAGTAAGAAAAGTCAGAGAAAGGAGGAGCAGCGCTGTGCCCGAGGTCACCCGGGAGGTGGCTGCCCATCCTGGGCCTCACCTCGGGCTCTTGGCCATCAGATCCTCCCGACCCTGCCCTGCTCTACCCAGGTGCCTGGGACAGGGAGCCCCTCCTGGCCCCTCCACAGCTCAGATGCACATTTGGACCCACCACTCGGCCTCTGCCAGGCTGAGCCCCCGCTGGCTGGTCAAGGAGACCTTTACCGCCCTGGCCGGTTTGGCTCAGTGGTTAGAGCGTCAGCCTGAAGGGTCCTGGGTCCGATTCCGGCCAAGGGTATGCACCTGGGTTGCAGGCTCAATCCCTGGCCCTGGTCGGGGCCCGTGCGGGAGGCAACCAATCAATGTGTCTCTCTCACATCGATGTGTCTCTCTCCCTCCCCCTCCACTCTCTCTGAAAAGCAATGGGAAAAATATCCTCAGTTAAAGAATAAAAAAAAAAGAGAGAGAGGGACCCTTACCTATGGCTCAAGGCCCAGGCCAGGGCCTGCTCTGCCCTTTACAAGCAGCGGCTGTGAAGGCTGGTCCCCGGGCCGCGCGAGGGGCGTGTTCTCTGGGGCCTGAGCGGCTCGTAGGCAGGTGTGGGTTTGACTGAGAAACGACCCACCTTCCCGCGAGGGGCTGCACCGCTGCGCAGGAGGCCCAGCAGCCGCGGACCCTCAGCAGCGCTGCTACGGTCGGTCCTCACGGCAACACTCACAGGTGGAGGTGGCATCTCTCCGGTTCTTTCCCCATCCTCCTGAGGACAGGTCACTATGAGCACCTTGGCTTGCCTGCCGCGGCTTCCTCCGCGAGACGCCTGTGCACACGCGGCCCCTTTAAAAGCTGGGGGTTGGTCTCCTCACCTGAACCGTCTACGCAGCAGCTGAGAGCCAACCAACCCAAGGACGCCCCGCTGCTCGGTGGGGCAGGGGCAGCCTTGCCCTGGGGTCGGGCCCCAGAGGTCGTGTGCAGCAAAGGGCATCTTTGTCTCTAAATTTCGGGGTGACTTGTTACGCAGCAATAGCAAACCAACACACAAGCCATTTGCTTTGTGAACCAAAAACAATAGTAATAATAACAGTAAAGCATCTTTGCAGGAGCCAGGTTGGGGGTCCTCCCCTCGGGGTGTCCCCACGAGGGTGTCTCCCAGCTGAGAGCCCCCAGACTCTCCGATTCCCACCTTCACGCTGTGTAGCCCAGGCAGGGGCCAGATGGGGCGCTGGTCTGCCCTTTCCCGGCCTCCCCGGGCCAACGATCGCCCCCTTCGGGCAGGAAAAAAGCCGCCACGGGGTGTCCCCACTCTCTGGCCTACGCCCGTAAAGTCCATGTTCTCTCTCAGAAACCTTCTCTCGCTAAAAGCCCAGCAGCCCTCAGGAGAGAAACCCTCTGCATCTGCAGAATGTCGCCTCCACTGCGAGCTTTCAAACCTTCCCCCAGAAAGTCAATTGATTTCTTTGTTCTTAACCGCGTCTGCCTCCCCCCCAAGGCATCGGGCAGAGGCCAAGAGCAAGGAGAGAAAAACAGTGGAAAAGATAAAACCCTCCATTATCAACTCCAAGCTGCTTTTGTCACAACCGAGACAGGCTGCAGGGGAGGGAGGTCCAGGAGGCCCCAGGGCAGAGGGGGTGCACCGGGTAGGGGAGGGGGTCAGCTGCCTCCACCCCCCATGCCCACCCACCTTCCCTGCACCCTGAAGGCCACCCCCTGAATGGGAGCCCCACCCTCTGGGACACGGCACAGCCAGGCCGGGGCACAGGTGCCCACTGCCAGCAGCCCCGGGCGTGCACAGGTGAGGTGGGGAGGTGCGGGCTGGCGCGGATGCCCAAGGGCAGAGCACGGTCCAGGTCTGAGATGCCAGCTTGGAGGCCTCAGGCTCCACGGCCTGGGCCCTGCCCTAGGGTAAGATAAACCTGCAGCTTCCGGGGCTCCCACTCTGCCCAAGGGAACCATGGCTACGGAGGTCAGCAGGAGGCTCCCACTGGACACGGACAGTGAGGAACATGCTGTGGATGCCCAGTTAATGCTGCCAGTCAGGCCCATCTCGGGGATGCCCCCGGCACGCGTCCTGTGACGGGGACCTCAGTCCCCGGGATCCTGAGTCAAACAGGGGCTAGTGCTGACCTGTGTCTGTCCCAGAGTCCAGGGGATGAGACCCTCCCTCCGACTTTCGTCCACATGAGGACTGAAGAGCTATAACGTCAGAGGCACAGCCCACAGAATGAAAACGAACGAGCTGGACGTCACCAAGATGATAAACCTCCTGTTTTTCAAAAGCCCCTGTAAAGAGACTAAAAGGCCAGCTCGCCGACTGGGAAACCGCACGCCCGATGAAGGACTGAGACGCAGAAGATACGAAGAAGTCCCCAAACTCAACAACAAGGAGACAAACAACACAATTGAAAAACAAGCCAAAGATCTGAACAGGTGCTTCACCTAAAGACACACAAGCGGCGGATGGGCACTGGACGGGTCTCGGGGTCCCTGGTCCCCAGGGAAATGCAAATTAAAACCACACTGAGAAACCCTGAGCACCCGCTAGAATGGCTCCGCTGAAGCAGGCGAGGGTCTCCTGTTGGTAAAGAATCGGAGGGACGGGAGCCCCACCTGCTGCTGATAGAAACACTCATCAGCCCGCGGGCCTGGCTCAGCGGCTGAGCGTCGACCTACGAACCAGGAGGTCAGGGTTCGATTCCCGGTCGGGGCACAGGCCCGGGTTGCGGGCTCGATCCCCCATTGGGGGCCTGCAGGAGGCGGCCCATCCGTGACTCTCATCATCGATGTTTCTCTCTCTCTCCCTCTCCCTTCCTCTCTGAAGATATATTTTAAAAAAGAAATACTTTTTATACAGAACTTCATCAAATTTTAAAACTTCTTTGCATCGCAGGACACCCCCCAGAGAGAGGAAGGACAACCTACGGGATGGGGGGAGATCCTCGCAAAATCTATTCTCTGGTGAGGGTCTTAACAGGAAAACTCTTACAATGCAAGAGCCAAAACCCGAACAACCTAGTGATTAAAATGAGCCAAGGGTGTGCGTGGACATTCACGTCTCCCAAGAGGACAAGCAAGTCGTCTCTAGGACAGGAAAAGAGACTGGATGTTGTTAGTCACTAGGGGAATGCGAATCAAACCCCGCGAGACGGAATTCACGCCGACCAGCCGGACCTCAACCAGGAGAACGGACGTGAACAGGTGCAGGGACCCGGCCAGCGGGTGGGAGGTAACGGGCGGCTCCGTGACCCCAGGGGGAGGGCGAGTCACGGGAGGGGGGTGAACTGGGACCCGGGTCGAGTAGGAGCCCAGCGCCACCTCGCCTCCGGTTTCCTTTTGTTTCCTGAAAAAGCTAGAAATAACATTTTAATGTAAAATTTCTCCATTTTAAAGCTTGGCAGCTGGTTTTACTTTTTTTTTTAAATGTTGTGCTTTTCAAACAAAGCCCGTGTCTGGGCCACCGCGTGGGACCTCTGGTGGGAGGGCGGGTGAGCCCGCGGCCCTGGGGTTAAGCAGCCCCCCTCCCCACCTTCCCCGCCTGGACGCCTGTGTCCAATCCCCTCAAGGTCAGGAGAGGCCTAATGCCCAGGGGCTCAGCAGCCTCAGTGAACCGCAGTCCACCTCCCCCTCCTAATCTCCACTCCCGACGCCGGCCAGGCCCCGGGGGCCCAGGGGTCTGGGGGAGCCCCAAGCCGAGAGTGGGCCTGTGAGGACCCTGGTGCAGGCCACCGGGGGGCCTTCTGTGGTCTGTGTCCCCTGGGCCCCCTCCCCCACCCCCACCCAAGGCTTACCGGGCCCTGAGATCCCGTGACCCCAGATCCCATTATCCCCCATCTGTCTGTCCCCACCCCCCACAGGCCGAAGCTCTGGGACTGCAGATCCAATTACCCGAAGAAAGCAGGTGGGGAGATGGGCCCGCCAGGGACCCCCTTCCTGGGTCCACAGCCAGACCCGGCTCAACGCCCGCGGGGTCCCAGGCGAGGGAAAGCTGACCTGTAGTGACTTTGGGCCTTTCTTTTCCTGGGCTTTCCTGGTGACCTCGCCCCAGCTCTGGGGGAAATGTATGGACCCAGGAGAAGCGATAAGCCGCAGACACTGACGGTGTGAGGACAGGGAGGACTATGGTTCCCGGGGCTCTGCTGGAGGTCGGCCTTGAGGCTGTGGGAACGTGGCCTCCGCCGGCTTCCCCTCCCCTCCCTTCTCCCTACAAAGCTGGGTCTCAGTTCCTAAGGGGGGGGCTGGTTCTCAGGGCCGCCTGCCCTGGGGCACTGTGCCAAGGGCCCGTGCGTGTGGTCCCCCCTCGAAGGTCCCAGAGGCCTCCCTGCCCCCCAGGGCTCTCTCTGCCTCTTCTGCTTCTCCTGGCGGCCTGGGGACACCATACGCCTCCCACCCTGCTGGCAGGAGGGACCCCTGGGTGTGCCCAGGCCCAGTGGGCTGGCCTACCCCTGCCACCCCCCTCAGCCTGACACCCACACACACACCTCGTTTCCCTGGGGCAGGGAGGGGGCCTGCTGGGGGCTGGGGGCAGGGGCAGGGGCAGGCCCAGGTGATGGGGACGGGCTGGGCCTGTGCCCTACCCCCACCCTCAGACGGACCCTGCAGTGGGCCTCCGGGTGCAAAGTGGACCCATCAAAAGGTTTTGGGGGCTGAGACACAGCGGGAAGATCGGACGGGAATGTCTCAGATGTCGCCATACGTTCCGTCTGGGTGGTGGGCACACAGACCTCGCCCGGTGGCAGATGGCGGGGATCCGAGGCTCTGGGTCACACCCCGCAGTCCCCCCCACCGGCCGGGTGCTGAGCCCGGAGGGGGCGAGGGCGCGGAGCGGTCCTGCGGGCTTTGGAGCCTGCCTTTTATGTGCAAAACCGCAGAACCCTGCCTCGGGTCAATTCATTTGTTGCCTCAGCAAATTCCAGCCAGATCTTTGTTGTTTCCAAATAACACAGAGCCCCGAGGAGGGGCAGCTGTGGTGGGAGGTGGTGCCCTCTTCCCGGCGAGGGCCCAGGCTCAGGGCCGGAGGTGGCAGGACGCAGAGACGCAGACCTGCCTCAGGGCCTGGACGCCCCCAGCCCCAGGCTCTCTCAGCCTTGAGGGGCCCGCGTTTCCCCCACTGACACGGGGGTCGACCCGGTGGCCCCCTCGGCCAGCTCTCAGGAAAACACGTTTGTAACTACTTTTCTGTAGGCCTCCCATCCGCTGGCCCGTGGCCCCCAGGAGAAAGGACACTCACCCCGAGACCGCACTGAGCGGTCAGGCTGGCTGTACCCCAGCCCGGTGTCTGTGACCCACCCCCACCCCGGCAAAGCCCCTACACGTGTCACGGTGCCATAGCTGCCCCAGCCCAGCCTCCCCGGCACCGACAGTTGGCAGAACGGCTTCAGTGGTTCTCAGACACCCCTAATTGGCTTCCTGACGATCGGGGGTGGGAGGGCTAACGGTAGGCTCAGCTTGGCTCTAATTGGCACGGCGCCGCTGGCGATGATGGCTCCGCGAGAGCCACCGGGCCAACTCTGACGCCGGCCATCATGACCGTTCCTCGGGCGGCGCTCGGCCACGGGCTGTCCCCCCAGAGCCGTCGCCCAGCGGACACTGCCCACCCACCTCCCCACTCTCCAGCACGGCCGGCCACCCGCTCTCTGTCCGTCCCCAGGCCCGTCCCCACCTGGTCAAACTCTCGGGTGCCCTCCCTGGTTACCAGCCTCCACTCTACGGCGTCTCAAGCCCCCCAGAGCACTCAGACCTGCCTCCATGCGAGACGCGCGCGTCCCCTGGCCTGGCCGAGGTGCTCAGCTCCTGCCTGTCAGCCTCAGTTTCCTCATGTGCAGAACAGGATAAAATTGCTGCCTCCGCCTTTCACGGGGCTCGCGCACCCCTACCCGCAGAATCGTGACCCACTCATTGGGGCGATGCCGTGGAGGCACCCAGCACCCAGCAGGTGCGCCAGCCCCGTGCACACAGCAGGCGTTCAGTGCACACAAAGGTGCTGCCGGGGCACAGGCTCCGGGGGGCCTACTTCCCCGGCCGGGTCTCTGGAGCCCCCAGCCCGTGGGCACGGCCACCAACTCCCAGAGGAGGCCAAGCGCCATCCCTCCCGCCCCGCAGCCCTGGGTGACCAGCTGGAGCGGGTGGTGCCCTGAGCTGCTGGGCACACCTGGGGGCTGGAGCCTGGAGGAGCCGGTCACTGCTCGTCTCAGACTCCTCTGTGTGGCCCCCCTTCCCACAGTCCTATATTCGAACCTCTCTTTTGGATCCCTCTGACTTTGCCCTTGATAAGTCTTATGTTATCTCTAATTTACTCCAAGTCGAAGAGTTTTAATAGCGTCTAAATTATTAGCCACTCTGTCCGCTTGATGGCACCTGCAAATGTTCGTCCCTGGATCTGCCAGCCTGTCCTCCAGGTCAAATCCACACGCTCCCTGGGGGCGCCCCCAGCCAGGGCCCAGGGAGCCCGACCTGTGGGGCATCAGGGAGGAGGGCAGGAGGGGGCAGGAGGGCAGGAGGGGAAGAAGGGAGGAGGCCAGTGGGGGGACCCTCGCAGGTGACTGCTGAAATCAAGAGCAGAGGAGTCTGTGTCTGAAACCCAGGTATTAAAAGAAAGAAAGGGGGTGCATGGCCGTGGACGGTGTGAGGCCAGGACCTGGCCCCGGTGCCCGGGAGGCCCTGTCTCTCCAGGCCCAGCAGGCTCCTGGGGGAGGCGGGGCTTCGAGGGCTTAAAGGGCATTTATTACTTTTTAATCTCCACTCATGGAGCATTTCACAATTTTAAACATTTTACGGCAAAGAACAAATACCCAAACAACCCTGCGAAGACAGGCACTGCCGTTGAGAAGTCTTGCTTTTCTGGCCGGGGTGCGGAGCTGCCTTGGGCTGGGGCCCCGAGACTCCTGACCCCGCGGGTCCTGGGGAGACCCTCGGCCAGGAGCAACCCTCGGCCCCCAGCTGCCTCCCGGCCACCCCCGGGCTCCAGCTTTGCTCGGGGAAATCAAGCTGAACCGCTGCTAAGTCCTTCCTTTCCGATCTCTCTCCTTAACAACGTCTCCCAGAAATGTCATTTCGCTCCTCGCTGTCCGAGACGGCTGCAACAGCCCGTTAAACGAAATAATGAGGGAAATAAAACCGGCACTCGGATGCGGGGCCTCCTGGCCCAGAACAGCAGGCATCCTGAGGCGGCCGTGCAGGCCACGCCTGGAAGGCCTTGGTGGGTTGAAGTGCCCGCAGAGAGGGCCGAGCCAGGGAGGCTGGGCTTCCTGCTGGCGGGGGAGCCTTCTGGGGCGACCCCATCCGAGGGTGACTCTGCCCGAGGGTTAGCCTTTCTCTCCTGCCCCCCAGGCCGCGGGTCCTGCATTCAGAGGGCTCAGAATCCCGCCTCAGCTCCCCAGGATTACAAACTATGCCTGAGCCTCAGTCAAGCTCGAGAAGGCTCCACTGCAGGGTCCTCGGCCTGGACCGCGGCCTCCGAGCCTCCACCGTGGCCTCAAGCCCCCTTCCCCCTGTCCAGGTCCACTCACAGCCCGCCGCCCAGCTCCCGCCCCTCCCACAATACCTGCCCGAGTCCCCCCTCTTCTAAAACCTCCCCTTTAACCTGCACAGGCCTTCCTTTGTGAGCCCCTCGATGAGCAGATGCTCCATCAGTCAGCTCAGGCACAATAACAACCTAAGATTTGGCTGCCCCTATAGGTAGTGAGCCCCCCGTCTCTGGTGGTATTCAAACAGAAATTGGACAGTTGTGGGTCAGGGACATCATCAAGGTGAGCCCTTGGGCCTCGTGCTCCCCCCGGGTTCTTCCCTTCTGATTGCTGCTGTCCCGGCGGGCCCCCGGGAGGGAGCGTGCGTTTCTTTCTGTCTAAAAATGAACCCTCGCTTCTCATCTCCTCTGTCATGTTGGGTCCTCCAGGAACAGCTGTTAAGAAATCACATTTGTGCCTTCTCGGGAGCTCTCTTGAACTTGGAGTGCAAATTAACTTCGTGTGACCTGAAATATAAAATATAAAAGGTCGCCTCTCCCGCAGACTGGAGGCTGGGCCGCGCTTGCCAAGCTCATGAGCGTGTCAGGTTCTGCAGGGAAGTCGGGGCGGGGGGGGGCGGGGGGTGTCCAGCTGCCTCGCTCACGAGGACGGCTCCACATTGTCCTCTCTCAAGGCCATCGGCTGGGTCACAGTGTCCTCCCAGGCTGTGGCCGCCTGGACCCTGATAGCTCGTCTGCGGGTCGGCCAGCCTCCCGGGGACCTGTGTCCTCTTGGTGGGGCTCAAGGGACTCTGTGTGCACTGAGTGCACACAGGGGGCGCAAGAAGTAGGACCCTCTGCCGCCTTTGCCCCTCTAGTGTTGGGAGGGGTGGGGCTGTGGGCCTGTCTCTCAGGCGGACGGGACCAGGCCCTGCCCGCCCAGGTTCCCCTGGGTCCCCACACCCAGTGGATCTGCTAAACCCCTGGGGCCCCAGCCGTGAAGGGGGTAAGATCCCTGGCTCCTCCCCTCCCCCACCGCCCGGCCTTGCCCAGTCCCCGGGACCGCATTGCCCTTGGCTGCCCCACGTCCATCTCAGTTCTCCGGGCCCCACACACTCAGTGAGACTCAGGACATCACTGCCGGGCCCCTGGGGTGCTAAGGACCTAAAGGAGTCGAGACACTCGGTTCTCACTAAGACCCTGGTTGTCCCCAGCTTGTCCCTTGCCATGAGCTCCGCAGAGACAGCTCCACGGCCCGGGGCGGATCACTCACGCTCTGTTCCCCGTGAGGTCGTCCCTCCTCCGGGACCCGAGACCTCAAGGCTTGGGGCTCAGCCCTGGGGGGGGGCATCAGGGATTGTTTTAAGTGTCAGAATCTCATGCCGTGACGGGCGGGTGGGGCGAGCAATGCTCCGAGTGGCTGCAGCGTCCCCGGTGCAGGGCAAGCGCGTCAGGGGGTCAGGGTCAAGTGTCCGTGCTCAGAGGTCTGAGAGGCCTTCCTGCACGGGCCTCGGTTTCCCCACCCGTAAAGAGGGACCATATGGGCCAACCTCACGTCTTGTAAACGAGACGCTGCGTCCAGAGCACAGCTCCACGCCCGGGACCTGCTCAGGGCCCCACACAGGGCATAGGGTGGGGCAGGTTGAGGCACCAATAGCCTTTAGAGGGTCCAGAAAGACTGGGGGCTGAGGGGCTGGCCAGGGAGGCCTCGGGCCGGGGCCTGCGCCCTGCGTTCCCAGCCAGCTCCGCGTCCGCGTCACGGGTGGAAGGGGAGGGTGCCTCCCAGCCAGCGCCCAGGTGGGCTGGGGGCCGGTTAGAGGTCAGGCAGCCATGCCGGGGGGCCCTTCCCGCCCGCTCCCTCCAGGAACAGAGGCTCGAGGACGAGACCTTTGAGAAGTTCTGCGAGCTGCGCGAAAACAAGTGGGTTTCTGAGAACACCAGGTGCAGCTTAACCTGCAAATGAAGAATTATGGTGATGAGAGCGAGGGAAGAGCTGATGAGGAAGTCTTAGGGGAATCGGTTTGGGCTGACGCGAGAGGAAAGACAGCGGGCGGGAGACAGCCAGGGGTGGAAGGTGCCGGGGAGGAGGCGGGAGCCGCGGGCGTGGGGGAGCCGCTCGGCAGGGGCCCTATGGGCCAAAGGACACGGCTGGCTGAGGCCCGAGAGCTCAGGGCCAGGAGCCAGGAGCTGCCCCGGGCCCAGCGTGCCCCTTCCGTCCGGTCTGTCCACACCTCACACCTCCTGCAATGAGCACACCTTGAGAGCCTGCTGAAGCCCCTCTGCTCCCCGTGGCCCCCCCAAGCCCAAGTGGCTCCAGCCCTCAGTGCCTGGGGTCTCGCGCCCACCCCCCGCGTGCCCCGCCCGGTCCACCCCCACCCATACCCACCCTGTGTGGCCTCCTGCCCGGGGCCAGTGCCCACGGCTTGGCTGGGACTCTGGTGGGTCAGCGCCCTCCAAGATGACCACAGTGCTCCTCCCCACTGAGAGGTGGGGTCTGCTTCCCTCCCTGGGGTCTGGGCCAGTCCGGAGGGGGGGCTTTGGTCCGTGGAGTACAGCGCGAGAGACGTCAGCAAGTTCCATCTCAGGAGGCCCTGGGGCTCTGCCCTTGCCCCTGGTAGCCTGGCTGTCCACCCCCTGCAGGCTGGGCAGCCACCTCAACAGGGAGGACCCCAGGCGACCAGCGGATGCAGCCGCCGAGGGGGTGCCCTGCTTCCACCGGTGGGGAACTACGCAGACAGCCTCATCTGGGGAGCTCAGGGTCCCCGACTTTGGGCTGCCGCCCACCCCTCCCGCAGGAGGGCTGGGTGCTGGGAGAGGGACAGAGGGGGAGGGTCCGCCAGGAGTGGCCGTTACCCTGATGAAGCCACCTCGCCCCCATGACGAAGCCCTCATGTACCTCCAGTGACACTTAGTGAATCTGGGCACAAATAAATAACCCAAGTCCAATTGAATTAACCTTCAGCTGATCAGCACAGCTAAACAAATTATCCTGCGGCCCAACGAGATTACAAGGCCCGGCGCAGACGCTTCTCCAGCGGCAGGGTTCATCGGGTTTAACGAGTTTAAGCCAAATGCCCCTGTTCTTTCCTCTGGATTCAGGCCACCCTGCTCCGGAGCGCGTCCTTGTGGGGCCACGGCCCTGGGGGCTGCCGAGGAAAACCAGACATTCGCGGGGGAGCATGTGGGACGTGGTCACGGTGGGGGCAGGGAGACAGCCGCTGGCTTGCAGGGGACAAGACCCAGGCGGCCTGTGCCAGACGCTCCCGGCTCTGGTGACGGAGCCAAGCCTGACTCCCAAGGAGACAGGTAGGTGGTGGTGGCAGACGCCGTGCCCTTCCTGTGACCCCCACACCGGAGGTGCCGCTTCACACCACCTGCATTGAGACCCAGCGGACTCAGAGGGACCCGCTCGACGCGGTCTAGTCTGTCCCGGCCCCATGCAGGGGCTGGAGTGTCCCCGGCAATTGGTGAGTGGGCGCCCCCTGGGTGAGGCCACAGTGACACAGGCAGAGTGTTTCAACAGTGCAGGAGTAAACAGAGGGGCGCCTGCCGACATCCTCGCCGTGCCTCACCCGTGCCTCACCCGTGCCCCCACCTGTGCCCTGGGTGCACCTGCACACACGCATTCTCACGCACACACACGCACCTGCACACACCTGCACCTGCACACACATTCTCATGCACACACATGCACCCGCACACACACATTCTCATGCACACACACGCACCTGCACACATGCACCTGCACACACCTACACCTGCACACACATTCTCATGCACACACACGCACCTGCACACACATGCACCTGCACACACCTGCACCTGCACACGTATTCTCATGCGCACACACGCACCTGCATACACACATTCCCATGCACACGCACGCACCTGCACACGCACGCACCTGCACACACACAGTCTCATGCACACACGCACCTGCACACATGCATTCTCATGTGCACACACGCATTCTCATGTGCACACACGCATTCTCATGCACACGCATGCACCTGCACATACATGCACCTGCACCTGCACACACATGCTCTCTCATGGAAAGCCACAGAAAGTGAGGTGGGTACCTGGGCACCTGGTCTTCTTTCCCTTCTCTCTGTGGCTACCAGGAAGGTCAAAGCTATATCTGAGGCCCAGTAATATGACTGTGGGGCCGCAGTGGGCAGCAGGCACCCACTGTCCTCGTGGCGGCCGGGCAGCCCAGGCCAGCTGGTGCTTCCCGTCCTGTTTGACCGTCCGTGGCCCTGCCTGTGCACCTGCCGGTCTCCCCACGGGATGCGGCCGGGCTGCGACTTCTGCACAGGGTCTGGCCCCGGGACGGGCTCGGCAGGTGTCTGTGACATACATCACAGGTGTCACACCTTCGCAGGACAAAGAGCTTTGCCACGCAGGAGGTGACTGGATGGGGGGAAGGCATCCAGATAACAGAGACGGAGGCAGAGCGAAAGGGCTGGCTGCCGGCCTCCTGGGAAGACGCAGGGGCTGGCCCTGGGGCTGACCAGGTGGGGAGGACTGAGGGAAGGACCAGCCCTCCCGCGGGGGACAGAGGAGACGGGACACCTAGGCTCCTGCGCCCGCGGTGCACTCGGCCGCCCGCTCCACCCTTCGAGGGCATCCTGCGGCCTCTGCTGCCCCCGCGAGGAGCCTGCTGGTGGCACAGGCGCTGCCACCGAGCTCTGCCGGCCACAGGGGCCGCTGCAGCTCCAGCACAGCCTGGTCCCCAGGGCTTCAGGGCCAACACCCAACTCCTCTCCCCCCTGGGGCCCCAGGAGCTGTGGGTGCGTCTACACGGTGCAGGAGTCCTGCCCACAAGGCCTGTGTTTCCTTCTTTCCCCTTTGTCTTTCTTCCCGGTCATGAAAATAAAGGGTGCCAGCTATAGCAGGACACAAGCAGCGTGTAAGCAGCGTGTAAGCAGCGTGTAAGTGTGAAAAAACGAAAGGGAAGCCCCACCTAACTCCCCCGCCCTCCCAAGGCGACCTCCGGGCCGCAGCATCCCCACCGCTTTCACTAGGCAGCAGGGGTCTCTGTTCCCGGGCTCCTTTCCCCAGATGCTCCCAGGAGGGTTTTCTCCTTTTGGCCCCCTTTGTGCCTCTCGCGTGTCCCGTCCGTGGGAGGTGGTCTCTCCTGTTCTCACCTGGTCCCCAGCTATTTGCTCTTCGGCTCATCTCTGCAGTGGGGGGGCCCACAGACCAGCTCCCAGCAGAGGACGGAGCTGAGTGGGGACGGAGCCAACGTCGCCCTTCGTGTCCATCGCCCATTCCCTTTTATCAGAGCAGCCCCCCCACCGCTTGAGGCCCGGGCGGGGGGGGGGGGCTGCTGCTATCCCCCTGTGCAAGCATCCGGCTTGGGGACACTGTAAAGAAAGCCACCGTGAACACCCGGGCCTAGGTTTTCACAGGAACACACATTTTCACTCGGGGTACACGTCTAGGAGGGAGGCTGCTGAGCACGGACCTTTCAGGGAACAGCCGAATTGCTTCTCTTTCCTTCATCTTCTTTTTAAAAAAAGCCTTTTCTTAATGTTTATTCTCTTGGTTTCCAAATTTCAAAGCTAACACAATAAGCAGTTTCTCAGGCCTTGGCTTTTTTAAAAATATGTTTTTATTGATTTCAGAGAGAGGAAGGGACAAAAACATCAATGATGAGTCATCGATCGGCTGCCTCCTGCACGCCCCCCACTGGGGATCGAGCCCGCAACCCGGGCCTGTGCCCTGACCAGGAATCGAACCCTGACCTCTTGGTTCCTAGGTGGACACTCAACCACTGAGCCACGCTGGCCGGGCTGAACTGGCTTTGAAAGCCCTGCTCCATTCTGCGTTTCCACCGCCACACAGGGCGCGTCTGCTGCTTGCAGCTCTGCCAGCACTCTGTGCTGCAGGTTCTGGTTTGGTTTTGTGTTTGGTTCCGAACGTTCTTGTAGAAGTTAGCATCTCACTGTGGTTCTCAGTTCGACCCTGACCTACAGGACTGTAGAGGTTTGAATTTGGGAAAGCCTCCAGAACTCTGAGCTCAGCCTCCCAAACGTGGCATCCTTACCCCGGATGATCGCCCAGTCGCAATCCTCCAAAAGGGGGGCGCGCTCCTCCCGCATCCCAGTCCAGGGTGGGAGCTGAGGAGTGAGGTGGAGGCACCGAGAGGCCACCAGCTCTATTTGCCCATTTTACAGATGAGGCAACGGAGGCCAGGAGTGGGGGGAGGGTTTGTCCAAGGCCGTTGGCATGTTAGTGCCAGAGCGGGGGTGGGTCCTGGTGTCTCCCTCCTCGCCCACCACCCAGCCCCCTGCTTTGCAAACTTGATTTCAATCCAGGTCAGCAGACGTTTGTTGCAGCCCCTGACGAGCAGCCCTGGCTCCATCCTCTCCTTGTGGGAGACAAGAGGGCGGGCACACAGGCCTCCGTGTGGACAGGCACCTTGGCATCTGCTCCCCAGCCCCAAGCAGAGATGGCTTCCTTCCAGGGGAAATAAAATTTTAAAATATTGAAAGAGCCCTGGCCAGTGTTGCTCAGTGGTTAGAGCAATGGCCCACGCACCAAAGGGTCTCGGGTTTGATTCTGGTCAAGGGCACATACAGGTTTGATCCCCGGACCCAGGGTGGAGGGTGTGCGGGAGGCAACCAATCGATATCTCTCTCACATCGATGTTTCTCTCTCTCCTTCTCCGCCCCTCCCTTCCACTCTCTAAAAGTCAATGGAGAAATATCCTTGGGTGTGGATTAGCAAAAAATATATATTGAAAGAAAGGCCTTTGGAAATTGCACATGGATTAAGGCTTCATTTATTAAAGAGCTAAACAAATAGCACAAGACAGGAGCGCCACGGAGCATTTCTATCAGCTGTGAGAGCCACCAGGCTGGACCTGGACTTCAACCCTTCACCCTTAATCTGGTCGAGTGTCACACATACCCAGGTGAAGGGGGAGAAGGGATCCCTTGGGGCCCCACTGCTCAACCTCCCTCTCTGCAGGCGTTGCTGGCAGGGTGGGGCGTCTCGTGCCAATACCACAGCAATCTGGACCTTAAGGCTCTTCCTCAAGGGATTAGCACCCCTTCAAAACCCCACACTCAGGAGCCTTTCTGTCCAGTTTCCCGAGGGCCCTGTCAGGCACATCCCTCGCCCCCCCAATCCCCAGCACCTATCCCCTTGGAAGCCCCGATATGTTTACTCCCTTTTCTAATGACTTAGCCCCTGTACAACCCAAGTCAAGTCCAGTGAAACGTGCTCCTTCCAAAGTGATTTCTGGTGGCCCCAAGTAAAAGGCACACATACCAAACATCACAATAGACACACAGAGCATGGTCCAGACCTGAGAGCTCACAGGTGTGGCCTTCGTGTCCAGCTTCCTTGGTTAGGCATCACCATCATCTTTTTAAAACATGTTTTTATTGATTTCAGAGAGAGGATGGGAGAGGGAGAGATAGAAACATTGATCAGCTGCCTCCTGCGCGCCCCTACTGGGGATGGAACCTGTAACCGGAGCATGTGCCATGACTGAGAATCGAACCAGCAACCCCCTGGTGTGTGGGACCAACTGAGCCGCAAGAGCCAGGCCTCAGCATCATGTTTGAGGCTCACCAACATTATCCTGTCATTCCTTTTGGAAAAACTAGTTCTTGCCTGCTGAATAATTGGGAGGTTTGACATCACAGTGGCAAAGGGCCTCACTTAGGGCCCGACACCTGCAGGGTGTTGAATAGTTTCTTTCCCTCGTGGGCCTCTGGGATCCAGTGCCATACTGCTCCAGGCTCTCTGCACGCTGGGCTTTTGCAAGGGCACGGGGACTGGGAGTGGCAGTCACTGGCTGGTCTGGTAAATATTGGAGCAGCCTCCCATGGACGTTCAGGCCGTGGGGTCATGATGCCACCGCCCCATTCCTGGAGAGAGGCTGTGAGGGTATGGAAGCCAGAAGGCACAGTATCAGGACATAAACGTATGAGCAGGTGTGGGAAGCTACAGAGGCAGCAGACAGGGTGCAGGGCCGTGGCCACCCGCCCAGCTGTGTGCACACCCTTCTCTGGGGGCAACCCTGCTGCGGAGGAGGGATGTCAGGGCCCCTGCACCCCGTTTACCCAGCCTCCTCACTGCCCTCCTTTGCCCCGGCTGGGTGTGGCTGCATGTGGCCGCCTGCCTGCCTGCGCAGCTGCTGTGAGGCAGTGTCCCCAACAGAGCCTCTGCTCACAAAAACCCTTGAATAAGTGACAGCAGGGAAGGAGGAAGAGCTCTGACCCGCCTGCTCCGTAGCAGCAGCAACTCCCTCGCAGCTCCCAGTTATCCCAGGAATTTCCCCAGACACACACTTTCGACTTTCTACTTTCTACCTTGAGGGAGGGCGCAGGACGTAAGAAACATATTTGCCACTGAGGTTTTTTGGAGAAGAAAAAAAAAGGGAACCAACTGAAACTCGCCTACATATTAATACAAAACAGGGCCCAGGTCTACGGCATTCCAATGTTTCCCAAGAGAAATGAGCAAACACTGTCAGCACCGAGCCCCGTTTACAGGGGTCCAGGCAGCAGGGCCCGGGCCCCCGCGCTGCTCCCAGGGGCAGGCAGGGGTCGCCCGGGACGCCCGGCCCAGGGTCGGGGTCTGGGCCGGGCCCGGGGTCGGCGGGCACCGTCGCCTTCTCGCCCCGGGGGTCCCTGCGGGTGCGCAGCGGCCGGGGGCGAGCACGGGGGGGCCCTGCGCTCGGGGCGCCTGTCGACGGGGCCTTTTCACCTACCGCCGCTCGGTAAACGCTAAGAAGGCCCTGCCTTGGGCCCGACGCCGCCGCCGGGGTCCGCTGGCCGCGGGAGCCTCTCCCGGCGACTCCCCGGTCCCGGGCCGCGCGGGCCCAGGCGCTTCCGCGACGGCCCCCGGCTCCTAGGAGGGCCTGGAACCCGCGGCCGCCGCAGGGCCCCGAGCGCGGGGCGGACGGCCCGGCGCCAAGGCCGCGGGACGCGGGGCCCTTTCCCCCCGACGCCCGGGCCGCGCTCGCAGGCACCCAGTGGGCCCTTCCGCGGAGCACGAAGCCCGCCGCCCCCCGCGCTGCTCCCCGGCCGGAAGGCCCGCCCACGGGGCCGGAAGCCCGCAGGCGGCACTTCCGGCAGGAGGCACTTCCGGTACGGAGGCGGGCCGGCGTCGCGCGCGTGCGTCACTTCCGGACGCCGAGAGCCAGGTGAGTGAGCGCGGGCCCCGGGGACTCGCGGGCGCGTGGGCGGCGGGGGGCGCCTCCGGGGTCTCCGCCCCGCGTGGCGGTCGTGCTGCTTCTCCGTGGGGCCGGCCGTGCCCCCAGACGCAGGAGATACAACCTCGTGGCGGGGCGGCGGGCGCGCTCCTACTCGGGCCGCGGCAGCGCGGGAGGCCGTGGGATGGGCGGGCCACCCCGGGGCGCCGAGCGGCGGGGCGAGCGCGGGGGAGGGGAGGGGCCTCTCCCCGGGCTGTGGAAGCGGGCGCGCCGTGTGACGTCACCCTGTTTGGCCGGCGCGGCGGCACCGGGAAGGCCCCGGCGGAGCCCTCGTGGGCAGGGCTCCGCGTGGGCCCGTCTTAATGCCGAGTGATCCCTGTTCGGGGCCCCAGGGCGTCTCTGGCACCGATTGACTTGCTCCTTTGCTCCCTCCCTGCGTTCCTTCCCGTCTTATATGAACTGAAGGTGCCGTCGAAGGGACCCGGGCATGGAAGGCAAGGCCTTGGTGACGTCCAAACAGAAGACGGAAGTGGTGTGCGGGGTCCCCACCCAGGTGGTCTGCACGGCCTTCAGCAGCCACATCCTGGTGGTGGTGACCCAGTTCGGGAAGATGGGTACCCTGGTCTCCCTGGAACCCAGCAACGTGGCCAGTGACATCAGCAAGCCCATGCTCACTACTAAAGTTCTCCTCGGGCAAGACGAGGTAATGTGGTTGGGAAGGAATCTCTGTGGTGGAGGAAAAGCCGCTTATGTGGCTGTAACTTGTCAATACAGAAATGTACCAGGCCCCCCCTAACCCCCCCCCATGGCGTTTTCCTGGGCCTTTGTGGATGTGAGGCATCTGCCTGCCCAGGTGGGTGCTTTTCCCAACCCATCAGCATTTTATCCAGCAGACAAGGGGAGGTGTTGATTTTGCAATGTGGTCCCCCCACCACCACCACCATTTTGACCCTGTCATGATACATTACAGCAGCTGTCCGTGCTCCGTTCTGGAAAGATCCTCGTTGAGAATTGATGGGAGTCCCATCTGCAGACTTGTCTTTCGGGAGTCCTACCAGATTAGAGAGATAGCCGGGACAAACAGGAGTCAGGAAGCACTAAGAAGATAAATTTAATGGAGCCTCCTTAGCTGTGTGTTTATGCCTGGAGTGTTCTGAGTCTCACTGAACTCTGAGTCAGTGTCACATCGAACTTCTTGAGTGGGGATTTAATGGTGGTGTGGGAAGCCAGTCTGGGTTCCTGGGGGATACTTAATGAAGGTGTTAAAAAAAACCCAGCAGATTTAGCTGGCTGATGTGGCTCCATGATTGAGTGTTGTCCCGTGCACCAAGAGGTCACCGGTTCAATTCCCAGGTTTGGGGCTCTATCCCCAGTAGGGGACATGCAGGAGGCAGCTGATCAATGTCATCGATATTTCTATCTATCTCTCCCTCCCTCCCTCTCTGAAATCAATAAAAAAATATATTTTTAAAAAACAGATTTAAAGTGGTTGTCTCCCCTTCCCTTTACCAGCCTCTCATCCATGTCTTCGCGAAGAACCTTGTGACGTTTGTATCTCAAGAAGCCGGAAACAGAGCCGTGCTCCTTGCCTTGGCCATGAAGGACAGAAGCATGGAGGGGCTGAAGGCCTTGAAGGAGGTGATCCAGACATGCCAGGTGTGGTGACCCTGGAGTCAGCAGCCGCACCTGCAGCTCAGCAGAGTCAGGTGGAAATGCAGACACCCTCTTGATGTGAAGACCCTCCTCTGGTCCATCAGTGGGAGGAGCTTTTCTGTGGCTCTAGCCCTGGAAGCCAGAGGAGATGTGCATGTCTCAGGCCGACTTTTGTTTGGCCTCTGGCACCATCCATGGATGGAGGGAGGACTCGGAGTGCGTGTTGGGAGAGTTGTGAATGGTTCTCACCAGGGTCCAAGTGGTTGTATATATTTGAGAATTGAACGAATGAGTTATTGGCCCTCAATATGTAGTACCAGCTACTGGAAGAAGCTGTTTTTGTATTAAAAGTAAGTGCATAACTCAGACTACTTAACAACACGGAGAACTTTCAGTCCACAGTATAGGTTTGGTTTAGTGTGCCTCAGGTGGGAGGGGACCTTGTGAGGCAGATACAGGGGCTGTGGTTCTCACAGTGGACAGACCCCAGGAGCTGGTTTCATGCACTGTCATCTTGTGTCTCCTGTGGCTCACTGGGGAGCTGGCTGGGCGTTAACTTCCGTTCCACAAGCATGTCTTATTGTCTTGCTTTGTAGTTACTGTGCTGAGCTGGGGCACAGGCACAGGACCAGCCAGGGGAGGCGCCGGTGGGAAACCAGGTGGGGACTGCCCAGGAGAGGGAACCATGCATTTGGGAGAAGAATGTTTCCAGCAAAGGCCAGAAGGTGATGGGAAGGGGCCCACTGAGGCAGCGAGGATCACAGCGGGAAACAGGACACCCCATCTTGGGTGGGGACACGGGGCTTGGGTAGGAAGTGGGTACTCAGGTTCTAGTAAGATTGTGAGGAGATTGAAGGCGCTGAGCCCTGAGAAAGTGGGCAAATGGGACATTTTGATAAGGATGAGCAGGTCCCCAGAAAGCCCAGGGCAGAGGCAGAAGTGGCTGGTGCCACACGTGTTTGAGGACAGTGGACAGCGGTCTTGCACAGCCTCAGTATCTCTTGTGTAAGCCCCTCAGGAGCCCCCAGGGTGGGCTGGGCGGAGCTGTGAGCCCATCCTCAGTGAGGACAGGAAGGGAGGCCTTCAGGGCTGACAGCTCACTGTACACCAGGCTGCCCACACCAGGCCTGGCACTGGAGAGGGACGGACAGCCCAGTGTAGGGCAGGATAGAGCATCGAGTGGAGAGGCACCGGGAGGAATGTGGCAGCTGGAAGGAGAGGAGGGAGAGGGAAAAGGGGTGAAATCAAGAAAAACGGGTCTCGGAGAAAAACCCAGAAACACGAGCCCTCGAGCAGGTGCTGCAGGTTCATGGATGGTGCACCAGACACCCACGTCCTGTACTCAGTGTTTCGTTTGTTAACCTCCTTCAACCCCTACACCATCCAGGACCCTAACAATCCTTGTGCCCACTTAACAGATGGGGAGACTGAGGCTCAGGGCTGTGCAGCCACAGCACCTACCTGCTGGCTGGGCTTGCAGCCCGCAGCCTCAGCCTCCTCCCTGGTAACTGGAGGTCATCCTGCCCACATGTCGTCAGTCCTTTAACCAGCGGGAGGGGTGTGTCCCAAGACACCCTGAAGCTCCCCATGCAGGACACTCAGGGAGGAAGGGAAACAGAAGTGTGAACAACGGGATGGACAGCCATGCACCGGGTGTGGTAGGCACTATATTTCCCCACTTCACCTTCTAGAGTGGACAGCCACCCAAAGCCATACCTGGTCAGTGGTCCAGACAAAACCCACACCTAGATATCGGAGTCTCTAGAGCCAACTTGTACCCCCCACTGGACTGTGGATTGGAGAGACAACTGGTCCCAGACTGGGCAGGGCATGGCAGGGGGTGTGGCCTAGGTGCACCTGGGCAGGTAGGGCTGGCCTGGCAGGGTGGGCAGGCCACCAGTGGGGAGTTTTCTGGGTTTGAGGACAGGCCAGAGCAGGAGCAGGAGCAGTAGTATCTGGGACTGACCCAGGCTGCTGTGAGGACAACGGAGGGCAGGAGGCCCCACTGCAGGCCCAACACCCCCACCCACCCTTCTCAGGCCTGGAGACCTGCCCAAGGGGCCCAGCCGGCCAGCTGAGGGAGCCACCAGGGAGGTGAGCTGTGTGGGTGCATGTGTATATGTGTGTGTGCATGTATATGTGTGCACATGGAAGGGGTGTGGTATCCAGGCTGGGGCCCCAGGCACCCCAGTGGGGTGGGGGATCCTGGAGAAAAGCACCCACACCTTGACATTCTGAGAGTCAGCCCCTTCACCCCCAGAGGCCATGCCCCTGACAGAGCAGATGCCATCTGGTAACCAAGGGTCTAAGGCCTGCTTGGCTGTTCCAGGCCCAGGTCAGCACCCCTGCTCCCCTGGATACACACCCGGGGCTGGCTGCTCAGTCTGGGGCAACGGGCGGGTACAAACGGGCCCAGAGCACACACAGGTTCTCCCTGGAAACCAATGCTAAGGCCTGGGGAGGGACATGGGCAGGACAGAAAGGACAGGAGGAGGGAATGAAGTCCCAGAGACTCTAGCTGAGGTCCCCCTGGGCTGACAGGGTGACTGGGCTAGTCAGCCCCTTGGCCTGAAAACAGAAGCCCACCCACAACAACCAGGCTGGCGGGACACCAGGCTGAATGAGCCAGCCAAGCCCAAGTTCCTGGGCTGCAGCAGCCTGCGACCACCATTGAGCAGGTGACAAGGACACCAGCACCTCCTGAGCCCCTGCTGTGACCAGGGCTGACCTGCGTGGGGTTCCCAGTCACCCATGGAAACAGGCTGAGAGAGGCCCAAAGTTTGCCCAAGGTCACAGACACAGTGAGTGGTGGGTCCCATGACCCCCAGCTCTGGGGCCAGTACCCTGGCCCGGGTGAGGAGCAGGAGTCTTGGCCACCAGCAGGTGATGCTTCCCTGCTGACCTGACTAAGGGGTCCCAGAAAGAGTGCTGGGAAGGCCTGTGGGGGGCGTGTGTGTGTGTGTGTGTGTCCCATGAGGCCCAGAGGAAAGAGTGGCTCAGGGCCCCAGGCTGGTGGGTGGCCAGACAGGCTGTCATCCAGGCCTTCCCTGTTCTGCATGGTATTGCTGGGAGGTCAGAGGGCCTAGTGGTCCAGCTGCTGCCCCTCCCCACTCCCACATGTGTGACCTGAAGGTGTGAGCACCCGAGTGCTTGGCCGACGACGATTCCAGTACAGTCACCCCAGCCCCCAGCCATGGTGGGTATTAGCTGAGTCGACAGCTGTGGCTTGGGTCGGGACAAAACCTCAGTGACAGGTCCTGCCCCTCTCTGGGTGCCAGCAGGGGAGGGCTCCAGGGGAGAGCCAAAGGACCTGGAGGGGGCTGGCCTGGGGAGGTGGGATGTCAGATCACCCCTCCACCCACCACCATGGCCCCCACCATGTCTCTGCCAGCCCACAGGGTGCAGCCCTCGGCTATGGAAGGGGCTGGGGGCAGGAAGGAGTGGGGGGAGCCCATCCCTCGTGGGGGAGGAGCCACCTGCCATCAGGGATGTCCACAGATGGCAGGTGGGTCTGGAAGTAGGTCTAGTGCCAGCATCGAGGCTAAGAGCCACGGGCATTAGGTCACTGGGGTGAAAGGCACAGGGACGAGGGCATTGAGGTCTGGGACTGGCCTGACGGAGCTGCCAGGAGTCCAGTCACCTGGTCAGAGTAAACAGTGGTCAGAGGGCCCAGCTTCCCAGATTTGGGCTGGCAGGTCTGTCCTGTGACAGGCTTGGTCAGCATCCAGCCCCAGGCAGGAAAAGCAGGCCCAGCCGGCCTGGCCACCTCTCCTGAGTGGGTGTGGGCCGTGACACCAGCTGCCCAGGAGCAGGCCTCACTGGGCCAGAGAGCCCCAGGGGCAGCAGAACAGTTGGCCTCTCCCAGCCACCTGGACAACAGGGGCTGACCCCTCAATTTGCAAACTCGAACCCTTTGTTCGTTGTGCAGGGGCTTGGCTCCTCCCTCTCCCCCAAGGAGGGTTGCATCACCCACCCACGGCATCCTCCTTCACCCATAGTTCTGGGCCCTGGGATCGCCACATGGCCACCTTCCCTTGAATTCAGGGCACAGCAAGGGGGGGTGTCCCAGGCCCCCAGTGATGGCAGAGATCTGCATGTTGTACCGCAGGGAGGGGCGGAGAGCCCCAGATTCCTCTCTATAGATAAGCAGAGGCCTAGAGCAGCAAAGCGGCCTGTTGAGGTGGCCGATCGGAGCCCCAAGTTTATAAAATGCACATAAGACCCATGCGGCAGGAAGGGCCAGGCGAAGCCAAAGCTGCTCCATGAGGGAAAGCCTTTGCCCAGAGTGTGCAAGAAGTTTTGGAGTGGGGAAGCTTCAGAGCCAGGGCCCTCTGGAGGCCTTCCTGGAGTCAGTGGCTGAACAATATGCCAGGGAGGACAGCTGCAAGAACAACCCAGAATGATACAGGGCTTGGCCTCCACCTCAGAGCAGGGGTGGCCTTGAATGTAAGGAGCTTCCCAGATCCTCAGGGGCCACTACACCAGCTCAGTCTGATGTAAAAATCCCCTGGCCCTCGCCACTGGCAGAGCTCTGGGATGGGGAGATCACCAGGCCTCCCGCCCGCCTTTCTGCACAGTGCACTCTGCTTCTGAAGAAAGGGCAGAGCTTTGAAAGTCCCTTCCCGAAGTCAGCACCCTCAGAGCCCTTCCAGAGGTGTCCCTGGTGACTCCAGCTAGGGCAGTCCCCGTGGCATCTAACCACAGTGCCTCCTGCTGTGCCATAGCTCGCTCACCCCCAGCATCCGCCTGGGACGGACCTAAACCCAGTTTCCCCACCTGTCACATGAGTGGGTCCTCTGGGTCCCTGCCAGCCCTGTCCATGTCCTGACGTCTGAGTCTTTGCCCTGCACGGCCCGAGCCATTGTCCCAGTGGGCAGCAGGCACTGGTCTGCACACACTGAGCCCATGTCTGCAGGTCCCTAGACACGGCTGACATGGTGCCGCCAGCGGGTGGGGTCAGGGCGAGCACCTTTGGCTGGCAGGCACAAGGCACTCGCGGACTGGAGGAAGCATGGGCCACGCCGCCAGCCCTGCTGGGCTAGTGGGAGCCCACCCAGGATACTGGCTCCCTGCTCGTGGGTACGGACTGGGTAGCACCAGGCTCTGAAGCTCCCAGGGAGGGAAGGCAGGGAGCAAACTCAGAGTGGTGATGCGAGAGAGGAGGTGACACCTGGGACGGCAGGACAAGAGTTACCCTGGAGAAAAAAGTCGGTGCAGAGGGTTCGGGGCGGAGCTCCGAGGACGCCCCTGCCCCTGCCGGGTGTTGGGAGGGGACAGCCCAGGCCGGCCTGTCCTGGGCTGGGGCTCCCTGGCGGGACAGTGTGAGCGTGGGATCCAAGTGGTGCATTCCAGAGTTGGTGGTCTTGCCCTGGACCTTCCCTTGCCCTTAGTGGACCCTAGAAACATGGATGAGCCTCTCCGGGCCCCCCAGGGGCACAGAAATGTGGGGCTGTGACCCCCAGTGTCCAGGGCAGGGGAGGGTCGGGGGCACGAAGGACCCGCGGCAGCACAAGCCCACTTGTAGCCAGAGGGGGGTCAAGACACCAGCCACCCCCAGAGGCCGAGTGGGGGCCTTGGCACCACGCTGACCTCGGGCAGGCGAGTCAGGCGCCCAAGCAGGGCCCAGCTGTCACTCCCTGCCTCGCCCCCCCCGCAAAAACAGAAATGTTTCCAACGCACCTCTGGAGGACCCAGCTTTTTAAATTAAGGTGAAATTCTCATAACAAATTTCTAAGGCATTTAGCGTGTCCACTATATTATGCAACACCCACCTCTGTTCCTTCCAGAACTTCTCATCCCCAAACGGAATCAGTGTCCCCAGCACCCTACCCCCAGCTTGGGGTCTGCTCTGTTAAAGCCTCCAGCCCAGCTCTGCCCACCGTGACCCACGCAGACCCCTCCCACCTGTCTCGGGCTGGGGCCGCTGCCCGGCCAGCTGGCACGGGCAGGTGAGGGCACCTGGCGGCCAGCCGGTTCCAGCGAGCCAGCTGCCGCTGAGCAAAGGCCAGGAGGGATAGAGTGTCCACAGCGGGAGGGGACGGCCCTCGCTCCTCCCTGTCCTCAGCCCCGCCCTGCAGCCGGGGGCTCAGGTGGCGCTCAGGTAGCCACCCCAGGTGCAGCAGTCCCCGCCCCTCCCCAGGGCTGGTACAGCCTCCAGATAGCAGCCTTGCCCCACCCCCAGTGGGGCCACAAGTGGGGGCCACGTGGCCACACGAATGACCAGCCAGCCTCCCCTGGAGGCCGGGCCTCCCCGGGCTGGGCCGGGAGCTTCCTGCCTGAGAGGTAGGTGCTGGGCCCTGTGACGGGGCAGGAAGGAGGGGGCGGCCCGGACAGGGCCTTGAGCGAGTGTGGGAGGAGGGAGATGCCCAGCGCCCCTGCAGGTTGGCAAGCAGCTGGGAACAGGCGTGCGGGGGCTAGCGAGTGGCAAAGATGGGCACCCAGACTGTCCCAGGGAGCCAGTGGGGGCTGGGTTGCAGCCCCCCAGCCACCTGCTCCCCAGACTCCGGCCCTGGCACGCTGGGCCACTGGGGATCCCCCACTTTCCCAGATGTATTTGAGGCCCTAAAAAGCAGGCTCCCCACAAGCTCAGGCACCAGACGTGGGGACTGCCTCAGGTCACAGTCAGGTGGCTGACGTCTACCCAAGTGGCTGAGCCCGGGGAAGGAGGCGGCGCCCCAAGCTCGAGCCTTGGAGCCGGGTCCCTGTGCGCAGAGGGCGCCCAGGGCTGCCAGTGTCAGGGAAAGTGTGCAGGATGGTCAGCACTGGGCTCCCCCACAAGGGACAGTGACCAATGCCAGGGCGCTTGGGCTGCCTGGAGGAGGGGCCCTCCCTCCTCCCTGCCTCCCTCCCTCCTGGCCCTGGGCTGCTCTCAGGCTCGGACACCTTTGCTCTCTCCTCCCCGTGACTTCCCTGCCTTTGCAGATGAGTAATGCTTCAGGACTCCTGGGAGCAGCTGGTGCCCCCCTGGTGTCAGCAACCTGGCTGCCACCCAGCCCCCCACCGGCCATGCCCACCGAGCCCCCCGGGCTGCAGAGGGACCCTGCGGGCAACAGCTCCCAGGGTGCTTCCCAGCTGTTCCTCACCACCTCGCTGGCCCGTGGCATCTCGGGTGTTTTCGTGTGGACCGCCCTGGTGCTCACCTGCCACCAGGTAAGCCCTCCCCTCTGCACCTCCCTCGGGACCCCGCCCTTCGTGAGGCCCTGACTGGCCCTGCTGGGATGGTGGGACCTCAAGTGATGGCCTCACTGTTGACACCAGAGGCCAGGCGGCTCCCAGGGCCTCTCAGAGGCAGCATCAGGCCAGGGCACAGGTGTGGCGGGGAGGCCGGGGGAGCTGGGCCTGAAGATGGAGGTCTGCCAGGCAGAGGGCAGAGGGCCCTTCACTCAGAGTATTTCCTCGGCCCCTCAGCCTGTTCACTGAGGTCAGCAGTATCGTCCCATTTCACAGACGAGAAGAGTGAGGCTAAGATAAGTCAGGGGTCTTTTGCAGGCTCCCGTAGCCAGGAGGGGAAAGTTTCTTCTTCCTCCAGAGGCACAGCCTCCCCGGGAGTGCTGTCGAGGGCTTGGACTTGCTCTGTGGGGAGCTGAGAGCCAGGAGCAGGGTCAGAGCGTACTGAGGGCACAGGGCACCAGGAGGGGCTGCCCCTGAGTCCTCATGAGGGAAGCAGGGGACAGAAGCAATGTGCACAGCCCAGAGCAGTCACAGCTGGGGAGACAGGGCAGCCCCAGGGGAAGCGCCAGGCCAGCAGCAGGAGGTGGCCACTGAGCCCAGGGGCCGGGCAGTGGGGGTCCTGAGAATTCTCAGATGCACAGAAAGGCACAGGAAGGACATGGCTACCCCTGAGAGGCGCCGAAGCCAAGTTGGGAGGCAGGAGCTCGTGGCGGGCCAGGGAGAGGGCCGCCTGTGCTGGAGGGGCCTTGGGCATCACTGTGGGGGAATGGCCTTCAGCATGGGGGTGCTGGGGAGCCATGGAAGGCTGCTGAGGGGGAGCTGGGAGCATAGCTGCCCTTCAGGATGGTTCAACTGGCAGTGGCATAGGGAATGGATTGGCAAGTGAGCCCGGGGCGGGGGGCAGGCAGTCAGGAGACTGGCAGGCAGGGAAGTGGGTGGCCCTCTCCGTGAGTGGCTTGCTGCGTGGCTTCAAATAACCAGGTATAAAGTAGACACAATGAATACGTAAGGGTGGGCCAGGGAGACACTGGTACAGCTGAGAGGGGTGGGAGGAGGTGGTCCCTTCTTGTGGGGCCATCAGGGAGGACTGACTGTAGGAGGCAATATTTGCACTGAATCTTACAGAGCTGCCTCTGGACAGGTAGACTGGACAGGTGGGTGGCACACTGGCATTTGCATGAAGCCACACCTCGCTGCCTGGTGGCAGAATGGTTATAGGTCTGGTGTAGGCTGTAATTTGTAGGACAAGAAGCGGCAAGGGGGGCAGTTACTCAGTGCCCAGGGTCAGGCTGTCTCAGTCCCAGCCATAGTCTGGGCCTTGGTTTCCCTCTGTCTAACCCTGATCTTCTATAACTTGGGGACCAGCTGGTGTGTGTGTGTGTGTGTGTGCGTGCGTGCACTTCCTGGGGCCCCACCACCTGGACAGGACTGACGGAGACTCGGGCTGCAGCTCTCGGGCCCTTCCCTCGTCCCTCCACCCCTTCCCGCTCTCAGTGCCAGGCCTCTGCCCACCCAGAGCCCAACGGGACAGACAGGAATACAGGACCTTGCGTTAAAGACAGGAAACCGAGGCTGGAGAGAGCAGCGGCTTGCCAAGGCCACACAGCCAGGCGGTGCCGGCTCCAGGAGCAGAGTTCAGGCCTCCTAATGGCTGGTCACGCTGTGCCCTGCCTCCTGCGCCAGCGAGGGAGTGAACGGCTGATAAGGAGCCTGTTCCTGCTGCCAGCCTGCCCCCACCTGTCCTCGAGCTGTGCCCTAGGAAGCTGGGCACACAGGCCTTTGCACACACCACTTCCTCTGCTCCGCCTGGCCTTCCCCACCCTCTCTCCCCCTCTGCTCACAGCACCTCCTCAAGGAAGCCTTCCAGAGGTGCTCTCAGGCCACCCAGCCAGCCGCCTACGCACCTGGCTCTTCCTCTTAAAGCCCCTGTCGCTTCTTTATGTCCTCGTAGAAAAATGTAGAAAGGTTTACAGATGTGCTGTGGTCACCCATATTTCCTGTTGTCCAGGGGTGATAGTGCTGTTTTTTCTCCGTTTAGACTGCGTTTTCAACACACTTGGGGTGCTTCTTGGCTCGTCTCCCCGACATGTCCATGTCGCACTCTGACATCCTTGTGCATGGCTGCACCACAGTCCAATCAGCCAGCCACCACCATGCGTGGCCCTCACTGCGTGGCCCTCACCGTGCGTGGCCCTCACTGCATGGCCACCACTGTGTGTGGCCCTCGCTGCGTGGCCCTCACCATGTGTGGCCCTCACTGCGTGGCCCTCACCGTGCGTGGCCCTCAGTGCGTGACCATGACGAACTCCCTTCTTCACTTCTGAGTAAATCTCCACAGGGGTCAAAGGGTACCAGCCTTTCTCGTGTCCCTGTCAAAATGCCAGGCTGTCTCCCGAGTGTCTGTGCCCATGGGGACCCTGACTGCCCCTCAGGAGGTTCTCAGATGGGCAAGTGAGTGAACGGACACATGCACCAGGAGTGAGTGTGTCCCCTGCAGGGGGTGGCAGTGGCCACGTCCCCAAGCCCGCCCCTCCCGCCCAGATCTACCTGCACCTGCGCTCCTACACGGTGCCCAGCGAGCAGCGGTACATCATCCGCCTGCTGCTCATCGTGCCCGTCTACTCCTTCGACTCCTGGCTCAGCCTCCTCCTCCTCGGGAGCCACCAGCACTACGTCTACCTGGACTCCCTGCGGGACTGCTACGAAGGTGGGTGCCCCTGGCCCGGGCTCGCGCAGTTGGGGGTCCTGGAGGCCGAGTCTGGCTGAGCGAGGCCTGCGGTGGGGCTGCTGCCCCGACAGTCGGGATCAGCAGTGCCTGGGGGGCCTGGAGGGGCTGCAGCTGGGGTGTCCAGGGCCCTAGATGGGGTGGTGGGTGTCAGAGCCGCAGCGGCTGCTGTGTGACCCCAGGGGTGGAGCTCCGTCCCAGAGCCGGAGCCGGAAGCCCCATGGTAGGAGGGTCCTGGTGTGTGACCCGAGCCTCAGCTTGTCCTCTGTGAAATGGGTCCAACGTGTGGGTTGGGGAGACTTCCTGTAGGTGGGGTGCCCAGTGGACGCCCAGGCTCACTGTGCCCGCTGGGCCCTGGGCTCCGCAGCCTTCGTCATTTATAGCTTCCTGAGCCTCTGCTTCCAGTACCTGGGGGGTGAGAGCGCCATCATGGCTGAGATTCGGGGAAAGCCCGTCCGGTAAGCGCCTCCCCCGAGCCCACCCGGCCCCTCCACACCCCAGGCAGCGGGAGGCTGGGACCCTGTCCTCAGGGACAGGCCTCAGGGACTCGCACACCCAGGTCCAGCTGCCTGTACAGCACCTGCTGCCTGCGGGGCATGGCCTACTCCATCGGGTTTCTGCGCTTCTGCAAGCAGGTGAGGGGGGGAGGGCTTCCTGCCCCCTGCCCCCGCCCCGCCCCCATCCCATGCTGCCCTGGGTGCTGCCCCTCCCACATGCGCACCCCTCGCTCCCCTGCCCCCAGGCCACGCTGCAGTTCTGCGTGGTGAAGCCCGTCATGGCCTTGGTCACCATCATCCTGCAGGCGGTCGGCAAATACCACGACGGGGACTTCAAGTAAGGCCGGGGGGGAGAGGGGGCCCAGCTGGAAGGGGGGGACACGCGCAAGGTCGGCAGGGCTCAGGGGAGAGCTCGGCACTTGAGGACAGGCCTCTCCTCTTCTCCCAAAAGTGCCAGGGCGAGTCTGTGGCCCAGAGACCTGCCCTTGTCACCTGTGTGCCTGAGGAGCCCAGGGCTTCGAGGCTCAGGCAGCAATGGGCCCACCCAAAGGGGAACAAGGGCTGGACTCAAGGGCACTCGGGCCAAGGTCCACATGACACAGCACACACACATGCACACACACGCTCACACATGACAGCACACACATGCTCACGTGGACACATTCCCCCACGGGCACGTGTACGCCTGTGTCCACAGTGCAGAGGGCCTGTTCCTTTAGGCTGTGCCCAGGTGGAGGGGGTGGGGGCAGGAGAAGGGCCACGACCCTACCACTGGGGCGGGACGCCCTGCACGGCCCCCCCTCCGGCAAGCGCCCCCCAGCTCCTCCGTTCGGGTGCCACCTGGCCCTCTGGGTCACTGCTGGCACAACTGTGGGGCCCGCCCTGACCCCCAGCCCCCGCTCTGCCCTCAGCGTCCACAGTGGCTACCTGTATGTCACCCTCATCTACAACGCCTCCGTCAGCCTGGCCATGTACGCCCTGTTCCTTTTCTACTTCGCCACCAGGGAGCTCCTGCAGCCCTTCGAGCCCGTTCTCAAGTTCCTCACCATCAAGGCCGTCATCTTTCTCTCTTTCTGGCAGGGTAGGTGGGGCCGTGGAGCCCAGACAGCCTGGTCCCAATCTCACCTCCACGCCCAGGCCCTCGGGCCCAGTCTGTTTCCCCCGGCTGTAGCACAGGCCTCTCAGCTGAAGCCGCACAGCCTGGGTGCAGGGTTGGCCCGTGGTGGGAGGAGTGGGCACAGAGCAGCAGAGGGGCCCTGTCCCACTGGCCCCGGGCCAGGCTGTGGGCACCCGCAACCCCACTTGGCACAGGAGGACAGTGAGGGGTGGGCCCAGGTCTGGGGTCGTGGGGAATTCTTGGGTATCTGCTCTGCCAAGACCCCAGCTTTAGAGCCCCTCTGAACCTCCGTCTCCCCCTGCAAGGAACGGGACTGCATGGGTGAGACATCCAGGGTTAGGGTGGGGGCCTCTGTGGGGGCCTGAGCCTTGTCCTCCCTGCAGACCCCCGCCGAGCCCCCAAGGCAGGCGGCAGTGGGATTCTTGGCTGGCTCAGCTCCAGCCCAGCCTCCTGTCCAGGTGGGTGCCTAAGTGGCTGTCCCCACCCCCCAGGGATGCTGCTGGCCATCCTGGAGAAGTGTGGGGTCATCCCTGAGGTCCAGATCTTGGACGGGAGCAGGGTGGGGGCCGGCACGCTGGCCGCCGGCTACCAGAACTTCATCATCTGCATCGAGATGCTCTTTGCCTCCATTGCCCTGCGCTACGCCTTCACCTGCCAGGTGTACTCGGAGAAGGACAACTCGCCAGGTAGGTGGGCCCTGCCAGCCAGCCGGTGAGAAGGGTGGAGCTCCTGGAATGGCACAGCCACGGGCATGGCATGGGACGTGGCCAGCCCCGCCCTCCCCGGGTGCCTTCCGCGCCACCTCCCCACCTGGGTCCAGCACATGGGAAATGTCAGCTCCGTGGGCAGGGAGGACCATGCCCGGGACGGGTGCCTTGTCTGCACCTGGTCTAGAGGAGAGACCAGGCAGGATGCAGCCGTGGCCGGGGGCAGGTGGCCTGAGCTCAGAGATGGCTGGACCGGACATTGGGCCCCAGGGCCCCTGCCCACCACACCCAGGTGCCTGGACCAGCCTGAGAGGGTTGGGAGACAAAGGTTGGTTGGTGCCGGCGCCCCCAGTGAATGACCCGTTTGGGCAGCGATGGCCTGTGGCTGCTCTGGCCATCCAGGGCCTCTCCCCACCTGCGACCTGGCCGGGGTCCGGCTGGGACAGCACTGTGGAGGAGCTGGACTGGCATTTGGGGGCCCCTCTGGCCAAGCCCTGCCCTGGGCAGCACGAGGAGGGCAGGAGCAGGCTGTGCCCCGGGGCTGGGGGTACGAGGGGGAGAGACGGGCGCAGGGAGACCCCAACCCCACCACGTGCCTGCTGTACCCGCAGCCCCCACGGCACCCATGCAGAGCATCTCCAGTGGCCTCAAGGAGACCATGAGCCCTCAGGACATTGTGCACGACGCCATCCACAACTTCTCGCCCACCTACCAGCACTACACGCAGCAGGCCACGCAGGAGGCCCCGGCCCCTGGCTCCCACCCCGGCACGGCGGGTGGGGACCGGAAGAGCCGCAACGTGGAGAAGAGAATGCTGATCCCCTCGGAGGAGCTGTAGGGCCGGGCAGCCTGGCCTCTAGGAAAGGACAGGGTCCCTCGCCCATCTCGACCCTCTTGCCAAAGGTCAAGCATCTCCGAGAGCCCTCCTGCCAGGCCCGTGGGAGAGGGTGGAGCCCAGGGACCTGCTGGGTGCAGCTACCATCCCCTCAGGTGGTCACCATGGGGCAGGGTGCCAGAGTGGCCTCCCTGATGGACAGGTCCCAGGCTGGGCAGCTGTGGGCCATGGGGTCTGCACAGGCTGAGGGCGGTGACTCCCCTGGGCCTCGCTGTGGTCCTCTTGGGCACTGCTCCACATCCCTCCAGCCATGGGAGCCCTGGCCAGCCCTCACCCTGGGGAGGTGCACCCCATGTGGGCCTGGGGGTGCCGGGGGCCACCAGCCGAGCCAGCAGGCTTCCAACAACTTCTCTTATTTATACATAAACAGCTGGGTTTTCTAGTGACTCTCGCAGCCTCTGTTCCTACAGGGCTGGTGCCCTAATGAAGGCACTGTGGGGGGTCAGAGGGGGCCCACTATGCCAAGTCTGGGTGTTGGGGGCAGCGTCCCAGCTCCTAGCGGGACAGGACAAGGAGCTCACCCTGACACCGAGTGCCCTGCCCCCTGAGGCTGGGGCAGTCTCCTCTGTGCAGCCCTGACCACAGTGGGCCGTGAGGCCACTCATGCCAAACCCAGAGGCAGGCTGGGGCCTGGAGCCTGCCCCCGTCCTCCCCACCCCCGGCCCCGGCGTAACACGCTGATGCACGGAGAGCTGGGAGCTGAGCCTGGACACTGCCCCGCCCCCGGAGCTGATAAATGGGGCAGGGAGCTGGAGCAGCCCTGGATGTTGGGTCACCACAGGGAAGGGGCGTTGCAGGAGGGGCCAGGCGCCAAGTCAGCAGCAGTTGCAAGTCTTGGTCCCTCCTGTGTCTCGGTGTCCAGCAGGGTGGGGTGGGAGCCCGGAGAAAGGTGCAAGGGGCTGGGCAGTGGCACAGGCACCTAGGAGCCCACAGGCGGGAAGGCCCAGTGGCCACCACCCAGCGCCCGCCCTCCCACTCCTCCTGGCTGCCCACTCCCATGTCACCAGGGAAAGAGGCAGAGGTGCCAAGAGTCTCAGAGACTCATCAGGGCGGGACCTGGCCAGTGGTGTCCACCATGAGTGGGGTTTTCCCTG
This sequence comes from Miniopterus schreibersii, assembly GCF_964146895.1. Taxonomy (NCBI): domain Eukaryota; kingdom Metazoa; phylum Chordata; class Mammalia; order Chiroptera; family Miniopteridae; genus Miniopterus; species Miniopterus schreibersii. The sequence continues at coordinate 101,420,195 of NC_138105.1, forward strand.
CCCCCTTGCTCCCTGGGCCTGGAGACAGGAGACTCAAGGCCAGCGGCTTCTCCCAAGGCCTAGCCTGGCTTCCTGATAAGATAGGCTGAGCCTCCCCCTGTGCCCGCTGGAAAGTCCCCCACCCGACTTATCGCACCCTCTGCAGCTGGCAGGCCCCCGTCAGCCCCCGCACAGCTCCCGTGGCCACACCACCCCCATCACAGTCAGCAGTCTGGAGCAGGGTCTGGAGGCTGCGGGACAGAGGCAAGCTGCCAGGCTGCACCGTGAGCGAGGATGCTGCCCCGCATGCCCTTGCACAGGGAGGGATCAAAGCCGTGGGCCTGAGGTGCCCACAGCCGTGTGCACAGAGGGTAAGGGGGCCCGAGAGCCATGCGTGGGTCCCAGGCTGCAGGGGCACCCATGGGCCAGGCCCTGTGCACGGGGATAGACGGCCTCGTTGGGCTTGGTGATTTGGGAGGGGGAGGAGGTCGGCATTTGCCAGGCGCCAGCATGCCAAGGGCTTGGCCAGGACTGTCATGCACACTCCATCCTCACGACAGCCCGGGGAAGGCCCAGAGAGGCTGAGCCACTTGCCCGAGCTCACAGAGTGGGCAGGAGGTGGCCCAGCTGCACAAAGACCAGTTCTCTCTCCATCCTGGCCCCTGCGACATCTCTGCCTGTGGACAGAACGAAGTTCAGCTGTGAGGACGGAACAGGTGTCCAGGGCTCCTGCCCCTGCAGGTGGAGCAGAGCCCTGGGCAGATTAGGGTTGCTGCCTGGGCCTTGCTGGCCGTGCCCTCCAGAGACACAGTGCAGGGCCTGGAGCAGCCACGCAAGCAGGAGAGGCTTGTCTTGGTCCCGGCAATGCACCCAGAGAGCAGGCGGGTGGCCTGTGGGACAAGGTGTCCTTTAACTTCCCAGGAGCCCAGCAGGGGACCAGGGTCTGTGCCTCCCCAGCTCGCACACACAAGCCTGTCACCAGCTTGCGCCATGGTACTGCTGATCTGGGGCTCCCCGAGGAGGAGCAGGCTGGGGCAGGGGTCCTCCCAGGGTTGGCCGGTCAGCTTAGCTGGGAAAACATCTATGGTTGCCGTTGACAAGCTCAAGGTGACAGCAGCCACTATGCCGAGAGGCCACGTCCATGGACTGGGGTCCTGGCCGGGGCATCCCACCCGGGGCTGTCCCAACTCGGGACCTCACAGCCTGGGAGACCCACTCAGAGCAGCCCCCGATGGGGACGCCCCTCTCCGGGTGAGGGGTACGGTGACCGGGGGCTGGGATGTGGGGGGCACAGCACACGCAATGGCCAGAGCACCAACGACACTGAGACAAACCTGAAACCAGAAAATTCTTTATTGCAAAGGTACAAAAGCATCAGAGCAGAGATGTACAGCAATAAATTAGGTGGTGGCTGGGGGACGGGGACACGGGGCGCACCACACAGACGGGCCACGGCATCGGGTCTCCTCAATAATTTATATCGGGGTAAAAGCAGCACAAAAATAAATATTGAAATGAAATTGCTGAGTGGCCGGCGGCGAGGGCCTGGGTGTGAGCTGCAGGCAGAGGCCCTGTCGCCTGGGGAGGGTGGGGGCCACCCTCTGGGAAGGGTTCCCACTCTGAAGCCCAGGAGACAGAAAACAGACCCACACGGCCACGGCCTTCGCCTTCTCTCTTAAATAAAAAATCCATATATTAAATCGTGACAGTGAAGTTTCAATAACGTGAACGGGAAAGCACGAGGGAGGCTGCCGGTCTTCCACGACCCCTTCCCCGGGGAGGGAGGCACCTGCATCCCTTAGGACCGGGCACTTGGGAACTGGGGCAGCCACCGGGCAGGACACCTGGCCAGACCCCAGGCCCAGCGCGTCAGCGGAGCCGCAGAGGGCAGGCGGGAAGACGGGCAGAGCTCCAGCCGCCAGCCTGGACCCGCGCAGCCTGCAGCTCTGCCCTAAGTTTACAGTATCAAACAGGAACAGGTACAAAATCTGACGATAAAATGTATATATAACTTTATATATATATATATATATATTCTCTCTTTTAAATATTCCCCACAGTCCTTACTGACATCCAATGTGGATTACCAACCACAGCCATGGTGCCGACAGCTTCCTCTCACACGGGCCCTGCTCTCAGGTGCGGCCTGCCCAGCCCGCTGGCCCCGGGACAGGACACCACCGAGGCCAGCCGGCCGGCCAGCTTCTGTCCTGTGCCGCAGACTCAGCAAGGACACAGCACCTCCTGCCCCTCTTCCTGGCGCAGCGGGCACCCTGCCCGGGTGGGGGGCGTCACAGCTTGCTGGGGTCTTTCTGGGTGGAAGGGCCGATGGGGGGGCTCGGGCTTTCGGCTCGCCCAGCATCCTCCCAGGACAGGCAGGGAGGGGCAGCCCGCCCGCGCAGCTCTCAGGGGAGGAAGCCCCGCAGAAGTCACCAAGGTCACCCGTGGCTCTGCGGCTCCAACAGAGCAGGTGAAGGTTGCAGGCGACGATTAAGCACCAAGGTCGCAGAGTCCCCTGTCCCCTCTGTACTGACAGGCCCCCCAGGTAACCCCAGGAGGCTGGTCTGCCCGCGCCGCTTTGGGGCCCAGTGCCGGATGCCTCCAGGATGTCACCCCCTCCCCCTCCTCCACTCCCCACTTGCTGCTGCAGGAGGGGAGATGCCCTGCTCTCCCCCCTCCAGCAGCAGGAACCAGGCGCAGCCCAGCTCCACTGCCAACCTCATACCTGTTCCACCCAGAACTGCTCCCCTTCCCCTCCTGGCCCCAGGCCCCCCCTCCCGTCCCTGGCTCCTTCCCGGAGCTGGGGACCTGTCACTGCAACGCAGAGGGACAATTCTCAACACATATGCAACTCTCCACATGGACCCCCCCCCGCCAGTGACTGCCTGTAACAAGCTGCTCCTCCAGCCCCTAGAGCTGCTGGTGCCCTGGTAGCACGGGGCATGCCCCCCACGCCTGCAAGCCCCCCGCGCATGCCCTTTCCAGCAGCCTCCCTCCACGCGCTGCCCGGGGCACAGGGTTCCGCCAGGCTGGCCCCGGGGACAACAGTTCCTCCGGGGACCCCAGAGCAGTCAGGGCAGTGGGACTCCTGTGCAGGCCGCTGGGTCACAGCAGGGGGGCAGATGCTGACCGCTGCTCCAGGGGTGGAAGACGGAGCCCCGGCCCTCCAGCCACATGGGCAGGAGCCTCCTGAGGCCTCCCCACACACCCAGTGCCCGGGCGAGAGCAGATCCTGAAAGCGAGTCTGGCGAGGGCAGCCGGGGCGTGCGGGCGGGCGGGCGGGCGGGCGCGTGGGGGGGCGTGCGGCGCACAGGCTCAGGGACCCTGCTCTCCATCCGGCCCGGAGCCCCGCCGGAGTCCCCGCGTGAACTGGGGTGCGGGGGGTCTGCTTCCACGGACCCGCTGACAGCAGGAGGGGCGTGCCCGCCGCCCGCCCACCGGCGCCCTGCCACGGGCACTAGGAGGCGGCCGAGAAGGGCACGGACGGGGACTTGACGATGGTGATGACGCTGGTGGTGGCCACCTTGGAGGGCGCGACGGGCCCGCGGGCCACGGTGCGCGCGAAGGTCTGCAGCGCCTCGTACTTGGCGCGCAGCGCGTCCAGCTCCAGCCGCATGCTGGCGTTCTCCGAGGCCAGCTTCTCCACCTCCCGCTGCAGCTCCACGCGCTGCCGCTCCAGCTCCTCCTTCTGCGTCACCCGCTTGATGCGGCAGCTGGCCGCGTAGCCCCGGTTCTTGAGCGTGCGGCGCCGCTGCTTGAGCCGCACCACCTCCTCCTTGGACAGGCCGCGCAGGTGCTGGTTCAGCTCGCGCACCGACATGGACACCAGCTCATCGTCGCTGAGCACCGGGGCGTTCTCACCCGCCTCCTTCTTGACCTGCGGGCGCGGGCACCGGTCAGCGCCGGGCCACGCACGGCTAAGGGTCGGGGTCCTGGCGGCCCCTCCGCACCTGGGGCCGGCCCCCACCCACCAGGGTCACTGGACATGTGCAGATGGGGCTGTAATGCAGGCTGGCCGGCTGCATGGCCACCGGAACCTGCGAGGCCCCGGCCCCTGTGGGTGCTGCCCTGTGACCCCCTTGTGCCCGGAGCAGAACTGACACGGGCAGGCGGGGAACAGGAAGCTTGAGGGTGCACAGCCCACAAATGCATGGAGACAGGGGCCCAAGGGCACAGCCAGCCTCAAGCTGGGAGGGGCAGTCAGGGCCAGGCCCCGGGGCCAGGGCCACAGCGCCCACGCCTGGGGTCCACCACCACCCTCCAGGCAGGAGGCATCCTCCTGGACCTCAGGGCCAGCATCTCCTGAGGCCACAACCCGACTCGGTCACCCCCTCTTTCAGTGCCACTTCCTCCAGCCCACAGCCCCCTCCCTGTGCCAGGTGACAGGGCCTTCCTCAGCCTGCGGGCGGACCTGGGAGGGACGGGCTCTCAGGAAAGGGTGGGGCAGGCGGGCCCGGGGTCCGCCCACTCTCACCCCCTTACCTTTAATGCCTTGTTCGGTTTGGGATTAGTCGTCATAACCTGGGCACAGTCACCCGGACAGAACTGCTTGGAAATCGTAACTGGAAAAGCACAGAACACAGAAGCGAATGAGGTCAGGTCCCGCTGGGTTGGGGACCAAAGCAGGGCCACCCCAACTGCGGAGAGACTCCGAGGAGGCCCAGCTGGTCCTCACTCCAGGCCAGTCTTGGTGCCCCAAAAGCTCGGTGAGCCCTGCCCATCCTGAGGGGCTCCCCCAGGGACCCAGGTGGATGTCCGGCAGTGCCCCCCATTCCCACAACAGCCTGAGGAGTGGCCAGACCCATCTCATCCGAGTGCCCCTCCCCCCCACCCATGACGAGAGTGCCAGCACCCAGGGGTGATGCCAGGCTGAGCAGCTGTTGCTTCCAGCTCTGTCTCTCCCTGTCTCCCCCTAAGCTCAGGCGTGTGCATCCCTCTGTCTCCCCCTAAGCTCAGGCGTGTGCACCTGTGAGGCACAGAACGCCACACTTAAGGGCCAAAGTGCGCACAGTAGGGGCTCTCCCGAGAATGGGCTCCCCTGGCACCTGAGGGACCGCCAGCCTCGGGACCGCCAGCACCTGCCCCGGCAAGAGCCCCCCACTACCCCTGAGAGGGAGGGCCCGTAGGGGAGCCCCCGGCCTTGCCAAGCTCACCCCAGCCAGGGGTGTTGGAGCCCGGCCCCGCCCTCCCGGCCGGCCTACCTCTGCCGAGGGCGCTGCGGCTGTGACATCACCGCCTCCACTGGGCTGCCCCACAGCCCTGACCTGGGGCTCAGAGGGTGGGCGGGGGCCAGCCCAGGACAGACGGTGAGCTGGGGAGCCACTGCCTGGTGAGCGCATTGCCTGTCTGGCGGGCGCTGTCCCCGCCGCCAGCCCCCACGCCCGCCCGCCCGCCCTTCTGGTTTTCGCGTCTGCATTGTGTCACACATTCTAATCATTCATGAAAAAGCCAGCCAAGCATCCCAAGCATGATTCCCCTCTGATAGTTGCCATGGCGACCTTGGTAAGTAGCCAGCCCCCATGGTCGTCATGGAAACAGAGAAGCCCACAGCAACAATGGCTTGGGGCCAACGGTGCAGACACCACAGGTTGTGGGACAGCAAACAAATCCTTGTGCCCCAGTGGCGATGGGGGCACGGGCGCCAGGCTCGCTGGCTGGCTGTTAATGTTTGTAGTGCCAGGTCCACCCGATGTCCTGACACCAGACAGACAGACAGAACAGCAGAGAACCCACCACGTAGGCGTCCTGGGCCCCAGAGAGGAGCCGAATCGGAGCCGAGTGGGTGGGGTGGAGGCCCAGCCCCGACCCTCTGCCCACCCCTCACCACCCCAGGCTGCAGAATCAAGGCAGGGTCGTCACCCTCATCAGGGCCATTCTCGTGGGCGCTGACGATGGGTCATGGAGAGTAGGGCTGGGCTGGGGACAGTCAGGGGGCTCCTGGCTCCTCTGCACCCGTCATGTGGTTACACACATGTGCCCGAGACCAGCCCCAGTCTGGGGAGATCCTAGAAGGGAGCCGAGAGCTGCTTCTGACAGTGGCTTGACCCCTGGCATCTGCGGTGACCCAACTGGTGCCCCACAGGGCCGCCCCTCCCTCTGGTGCTGGGTCCAGAGCGGCACCGGGGGAGCAGCGGGGCTGTGAGAAACTTTTCCATGCCGATAGAGGAGGGGTGGTGGTGTCACTGTGCTCACATCCCGGCCGGAGCACGTCAGCGCACGAGGGCCTGGAGCCGCCAGGCATAGCTGTGCGGTGAGTCACCGGCTGTTTACAGAGCAAGAGCTCACATTCCCACAGACCCGGCCCCGCCCGCCTGGAGGGAAAGGGAAGGCCGGCCAAGGACTGGCCTGGAGCAGACCCCACGCAGACCCCGGCCAGACAGTCGCAGCCCCGTTTAGAGCCAGCTCTGCCGGGCGAGGGAACAGGGCAGATCAGGGCAGGGGCACCTCCTCGGGCACCTGCCCGACGTGGGATCCGTGCTGCGGCTCAGAGAGATGTAACCGGGATGCACACAGGATGGGCCACCTCCTGGGGCTCAGTCTCCTGACACACCCACAAAACCAACGTCTCTCAGCTTTTGGCCCACCTTGCCCACCTCCCTGGCTTCTGGGGGCCTGGACCCCAGGCGGGAGCCTCAGCAGAGAGAGGAGGGGAGCCCAGGGTTCCCTCCCACCTGGGTCCGGCCTCAGCACCTGTCTTTAGTTCGCAGACCTTCTGTTCAAGGAGAGTATCGTGGACCGAAAGAGCGAGTGCGTGTAAGCGTGGGGGCGACCTTGCCGCCTCCAGCTCGAGCTGAGGGACAACTACGTAAGACCCTCTTCCCTCTGGGGGTCTCCATCTCTTCTGAAAAAACGAGGGGCCCCAGGGTCCTGTCCCGCTTTCAAAGGCCTCAGCTGGGCCAAGTGGGTGACACTGGGAGAGATCCTGACTTGAGGCTCTGCTCTCTGCCCCTGGGGCTTCGAGGCCTGCAGCTGGACCCCCGAGAAACCAGAGGCCAAGGGGGGACAGGGAGTCCCAGGCAGGAGCAGACACCCGCCCACTGCCTCAGGCGCATGGGACCTCGGCTCTGCCCACTTTCAGGGACCCACTCTACTGGGTCTCCACCGGCTGCTGGAGGTCTCGGCCGCTCCCCCCATCCCCCGGCACCCAGTGGGCTGCCCCAGAGTCAGGGCTGCACCTACCCAAACGACACCAAATACACAAAGCTGGCCTGAAGTCACTGCAAACGTGAGAAAAACATTCGGAAAGAGGTTTGGAGAAGAGCCTTTAATACAACTGCTTCTAAACAACAGTCCTTCACAAGGGGTCTGGGACCCACTGACTCTCCACCCAGCGTGGAGAAGGAACTGTTCCGAGACTCGGGCACCCAGCTGGGTTAGACTGCGGCCTCGGGTGGCCTGGCACCTGTGAAACCCTCGGCCCCTGCCACTGTGGCCTGACACCAGCGTTACCGCATCGGCACTGGTTCGCACCAAAACACGCCCCTCTGGCAGCTTCCTGCCAGGCACGTCCCACACCCATCGAGAAACAAAACTCAAAACCCACAGAGTCCCGGCACCGGGTGGGTCTGCCCTGCCCCGTGTGGACCACTCACCTCCCACAGCCTTGGCGAGGCTGCCGGTCCAGAGAGTGTGCGGTCAGCACCTGTCCCTCAGAACACTGTTTAGGCGACTACTTTTCTAACTGAAGAGGGTGGTTTTCAACCCAAAGCCAGAAGCTTCATCCTGATGAACATCCGAGCACGGTTAACAGGAAAGCTCACTTCCTCTAAACCGAGAGGAAACGCACTGGCGGCCTGGAGGGGTCCGCACCCGCGACGGGTTAGGAATAAGCGAGGGGCCGGGCGTCCCTCCCCTTCCAGCCCCATAAGAACAGGGCAGGGCTGCTTCACCCAAGAATGGCCCGGAATTCCGTCCCGGGCACCCTGGCGGGCAGGGCAGGGGCCCGGGCCCGGGTTCCACAGCCAAGCACTCCCCTCCGAGGAGGCAGGTGAGCTGGAGGCCGGGGCCTTCACCCTCCCAGGTCACTTTTCACTCTCCAACTCCCAGCAAACACCCACTGCTCTGACTGGGCTCTTGGGGCAGCTCGCAGCCCAGGCCCTCCCCACGTGCACTGGTGGGCACTGGGCTGGACCAGGGTTCTGGGCCCATCAGTGAAGCCAGCAGGGAGCAGAGGCCGCACCCAAACAGCCCTGGGTCTAGATAGGCTAGCAGAACAGGAGGTTTTAGACTTACGAATTCTCTAGATTAAACAACCAGCCGCCCAGCCTAGAGCGTGAGCCTCTGGCGGGCAGGAAGCCGAACCTGGCATTCAGCATGGGTGGGCTCTCAAAAACTGCTCCTGCTCGGAAGGGGGATGCCTCTGACTGCACAGTACCACCTGTCCCAGCCAGCTGGGTAAAGACTCGCCCCTCCCACTCCGTGCTCCCAGGTCTCAGGATGTCAGGTCCTGGAAGGGGTGGGGCAGCAGGGAGACCAGGAAGGGGGGTAAGGGGTTCCTTCCTAGGGGAGCAGCCCAGACTCCAGGCAGAAAAGCAGCAGCTGACTCGCCCCAACCGCTGTGATGTGGACGGGCCATCTCTGCTCTAGGGGGACCGGGGGCCTTTTCACAAGTGGCCAACACCAAGTGCCCCCCCCACATGCTGGCAGAACCATATGCCCCACAAGCATGGCAGGGCAGACACAGCAGGTACCGGTCACCCAACCACAGACGGCTTCCAGAGCTAGGAGGGCTCCCCACCACCCGCCCACTCCGGGCATGGGCATTGATGTCCCGAGTCAGCCCCCCTCAATGTGGGGGTGCATCCCAGAGCCTTGATGGACGTCCCATCATCCCAGACCACACCCAGCTTGCAGGCTGGCCCTGGCTGGCTGCTCTCCAGCAAGACATGACTGTCTGCGGCCTTGGGAGGACATCTGGTCACCTTGCCTTTGCAGTTCGGAGAAGCTGTGTCATCCTGGCTGTGTCCAGGGGTGACTCAGGCGGTGCCCGCTGATGGCAGGCTGAATGCCACACACCCAGCTGCTGTGCCCCGGACTCTCACTCCCACCTCCCGGCTTCAGCCGGGCTTCTCCCCTCACAGCTCTGGATGGTCATCCGGGCTCTCCCCAGCCCACCTCACGCTGCCAGGGCTTCAACCAGCCCAACCTGCACATGCAGCCAGGGGTGTCCCCTGGGAAACCTGATGGCCCACACGTCCAACAGGCCCCTCCTGTGTCTCTAGTTCAGATGATGACCCCACCATGCTATTCACCCAGAAATCGCCCCCAAGGCCTCTCCTCTCCTTACACGTCCATTCACTGACCCTGGCCTGCTAGCCCTCAGCCCCAGTCTCCCTCTTCCAGCCCCGCAACTCCATCACAGCTCAGGCTCCCGGCTTTCCTGTCTGGACTCTGACCTAGGTCCCCCAAATGCAGCTCCACAGCTAGGCAGAGGGCTACCCACCCCTGCTTCGCATCCTTCCACAGCCCTCTGCTGCCCTGGCCACCTGTCGACCTCTGGCCAGGCCTCCACCTCTGGCCTCTTAGCGCCCCCCCAATCTGTGCTGGCTCCCACCTGTCTCCCTCATCCCCCTCTGCCCTCCCCCCCAACCTCTACATCCCCAAAAAGTCCCTCCTTCCCTCCCTGTGGTAGGTGGGTGCCCTCTCCTGAGCACACACCCAGGCCTCCCCCTGCCTGGGTGGGCAGCAGGGGACCCTCACACCTATACCTGCTCCCCACTCCTGGAAGGTGAGAGGTTTGTAGCGTAAGCAGGTGTGTTAGCACTGCATTGGTGGAAGGGGGCCTGGAGGGCAGCTTCCACCCAACACCTCTCCGATCCCTGCTGGGCACCCAGACAGGCAGCACAGAAAAGCAGGCGGTGCAGTAACCGACCCCAGACTCCACAGTCACAGGCCAGGCCACCCCAGGTTGAGCTCCTTCCCCTAAGACGGGGTGTGAGTGTGTTTGTGTGTGAGTGTGACTGTGTGTGTGCTGTGTGATCTGAGATTCATCCCTACCTGCCCTAAAGCGCTACGGTTTTAAGATGACACTTTCAACTTCCTGAAACCGTAAGAAAGAGGAAGCGTGACGAGTGTGTGATTATGAAAAGCAAAAGTAAATACCGGAGGGAGCCACGTACCTTCCAAGAGCGGGGAGCGGGGAGGCGGGTGAGTCACTGTTTACTGCACCGAGGAGCAGCCCCACAGAAGGCTCCCAGCTGGCTGGGGCGGCACTTCCCCTGTGGACCGGACCGAAATCCAGAAAGTCCACTCCAGAAACCTTTAGACCCGGGTACAGCCAGGCCCCAGGCGGGCCTTCTCCCAGGCCGCATGCCCCGGGAGAGACTGTAAACAAACTCTCCAAATCAGAGCTCCAGGGAGCCAGTGCGCGGGCACAGCTGCAGACGAGGAACGGTACCCAGGGCCAGGGCACCGGCTCCCACACTCGGGGAGAGCGGCTCCCCAAGGGGCCTCGACTCCCCTCTCACTTCAGCAACCACCTTGAAGGTGGGCGACGCTGAACTTGGAAGCGGTCCCTGGAAGTCCAGCTGTGGTCAAGCACCAACGCAAGCGCCTCTGGGAGAAGCCTCGCTTTGCGTTTTCGGTTAATAAGAGTTTGAAAGGAGAGTCCAGCTTGAAGTTACAAAAGCAGGTCCCCTCCACGGGGCGTCCCCTGGACCTCAAGCCTCCCCACCGTGTCTCCTGGGCGGGAAGTGCTCGGACAGCTGGAGAGCTGCCCTCCAGGCAACAGGTGGCAGGTGTGTCCCCCCCCCCCCCCCGCCGGCCACTGCCCAGACCCTCCCACCGCGAGACTCACTTTTTCAGAAGCTCTGCCCCCCTGGAGCCGCGTCTGGCTTGAAGCGGGGGCTCCAGAGGCGGCGTCAGGGGGGCAGAGCTTTTTCATGCACTTTATCCAAACACCTGCTCCGCCGCCCTGACGGCGAGACCTCATCAGGCCCATAAAGGGGGGGGCACCCCCGGATTCTATCGCCGTGTGGGCCGGGCGCCTGGCCAGAGAGGGGGCCGCCCGTGGGTCAGCTGGATGCGCGGTCAGGGGGGGACCCCCTTTCTGCGCGTCCAGAGGAGCCGCGGGAGGTAAAGGGGCGTCCTCGCCGGCCCCGCGGGGAGCGCGCGCTGCCCGCAACCCCACCATCCCCGCACGCGCGGGGCGGGCCCACGGGAGGCGGGTGCTCCCCGGGGTCGAGCCGCCCCTGCCCCCCCCCAGGGCCGGGGAAGCGGGCGGGACGGACGGACGGACGCTGTCCCCGCGCCCCACACTCACCGGGGGCGCTTCCAGGAGCAGCGACGCTCGTGCAGGGACGAGAGAAGCGAGACGCGGGCTCGGGCTGGGCGGTGCCCCCTCGGACCCCGGGCCGGTTCCCGCTCCCCTCGGCCGGCGAGCCCCGGCCCCTCCCGCCCCGTCCCGACCGCGACCCGAGCGGACCCGCCGCGGGCACCCGAGGCCGAGGGGCGCGCGGCCACGCGCTCCGGGCACGTGGCGCACTGTTTTCGCCGGCGCCTCCCGCCCCGGCCGGTCCCCGCGGGCTGAGCGCGCCCCGGAGGCGGGTCCGGGGCCCTCGCGGCGCCCGCCCGGCGCCCCGAGAAGAAGGGCGGCGCCCCGCGGGCAGCGCACCTGGCGCAGGTGCTCGGCGGGGGGGCCCGCCCGGCTCGGCCCGGACCCCGGGCGCCCCCCGCGCCCCCCGCGCGCCCGCCCCGCCCTCACCTGGCGCCGCGCGGCCCGGGGCGCGGGGCTCCTCGCGGGCACGCGCTCCTCCCGCTCCGCTCGCTCCCGCCGCGCGCTCCGCTCCGACCGCGACAGCTCGTCCCCGCCGCCCGCGCCCGCGCCCGGCTCCCGGCCTCTGACTCCGCTTCCGGGACCCGCGTCCGCCGTCACGCCGCCGCCCCGCCCCGGCCACGCCCCGCCCCGGCCACGCCCTCCAGGCCACGCCCCTCCCGCCGCGCCCCACGCCAGGTCCCCCGCCCGTCCGCGGACCCGCGTGGAGCCCGCCCGGTCCGTGCCACCAGCGCAGGGCGGGCAGGACGCCCCTGGGGCGCAGGTGCCCTGGTGCCCCGCGTGCCCGCAGCCCCGCGCGAGGGTGGTGCGGAGCCGGCAGCACCCCCTTTCCCCTCCCCGGCTCGGCAATGGCCCCCACGTGCACACTACCTGGGCGGGCCACCTGGGGTCCCGGGGTCACCCGAGCCTCGGCCACCCCGCCGTCCCGGGGCTCGCCCAGGACGCTGCTGCGGGCATCATCCCGGGTTTCGTCACAAGAGGTGATGGCTGGGCCTGGGCAGGGGGACACAGGCCACCCCACAGACAAGGAAAGGGCGCTTGGCGGCCCCTCCTGGCGGACACCCCCATCTGTCTCTTGATCTCCCATTTTTGACCAACAAATGGGTAAAGAGAACTACCTCTTTACTGTAGGAGAGCCACCGGCGTCAGGTGGTGACAAGTGGCTTTGACACACGCGCCGCTGTCCAGGGCTCCAAGGCACCAGGGTCTGGGGAACAGCCCCACCTAAGCCCCAGCCCGTGGCGGATGGTGGCGGCCACGGGAGTCAGGCCGGCAAAGGCAGGCCTGGGGAGGGGAGCGGCCTCCTGTCGCAGATGGACAACGGAGCTGGCAAGGTGACCCGGCCCCAGCGGCACCTGGATGGGAGGCCCGGCCTCTCGGCGGTTCCGGGGCCCCTCTCAGAAACAGGGAGCTGCTCCGTGAGGCGTGTAGGGAGCAGCCGTGGCTTCTTGCTGTGGACAGAGCCCGGGCTCCCTCCCGAGAGCCTTGCCCGGGGCTCACCGGGCACGTGTGGGTGGCTGGGTGGGTGCGTGTGCTGCCAACAGACGAAGCGGCGGCAGCAGCCACTCCGTCCAGCCTCTCCAGGCTGTCTTCAGAGTCGTCGCCCCCTGGGGCTGGAAGGGTGGGTCCCCTTTCTCCTGCCACCCCTCTGGGCTCGAGCCGCCAACTCGGAGGCCCCTTCCCGCGGACTTCACCGTGGCGGGTATAATTCAGGTTCTCACCAGTGTCTTCATTTTCCCAACGGGGCTGCAGTCGTTTCCCGTCAGAGTCTGGCCATGCAGAGCGCCGCCCAACGAATCGCACTCAGTCCCCGGCAGCAGGGCGTGCAGCAGCTGGACTCCGGCAGAGGCGGGGACGGTGGTCGCGCTTACGGCGTGACCTTGGTGTGGGGGTCTCTTCATTGCGCCTCCCTGGGTCTCAGTTTCCTCAACTTTAAAATGGGCTTTAATAAGACAGAATGAAGGTGGAGTTTTTAATAAACGTGTTGGGGCAACGAGATAACTAGAAAACGATGACGTTGGGTCCGCAGTTCATCCACTCCGTCTACCAGTATCATACATTTCAGCTAGATCAAAGATCTAACGTTTACTTTTAATATGTTTTTATTGACTTTAGAGAGAGAGGAAGGGAGAGGGAAAGGGAGATAGAAACATCGATGAGAGAGAAACATCGATCGGCTGCCTCCTGCTCGCCCCCTACTGGGGACCGAACCCAAAACCCGGGCATGTGCCCTGACCGGGAATCAAACCTGCGACCTCCTGGTTCCCAGGTAGACGCTCAACCACTGAGCCACAGCAGCTGAGAAAAAGACTTAACATTCTTAAAAAGAAACCATTAAGTGACAAAAAGTTATGGAAACGGAGAGCAGAGAGGGTCACACAGAAATAGGAATGTACTTATGCCACCGAACTACACACTTGAAAATGGTTAAAACGGCCAATTTCATGTTATGTATATTTTGCCACAAAAATAAATTTTAGAAAAAATTAAACTATTTGAAGAAAACATGAATGATTTCCTTTAAAACTTTGAGTGGGAATCCGGCTGTGGGGGGCTCAGCGGTTGAGCGTCGACCTAGGATCCAGGAGATTGGGGTTCGATTCCTGGTCAGGGCACATACCCAGGTTGGGGGTTGCAGCTGATCAATGACTCTCTCATCACTGATGTTTCTATCTCTCTCTCTCCCTCTCCCTTTCTCTCTGAAATCAATAAAGATATAAATAAGTAAATAAATAAATAAAACTTTGAGTGGAAGAAGGTTTTTCTAATCGTGATTAAAATTCCGGACATCATTTAAAAAAAAAGACACGGTAAAAATCACCAGAAGCCAAGTCAGAACACAAAGTATATTCTAGGAAAAATATCTGCAGCCCACACCCCGGAGGACTGTCTCCCTCACATGCCAAGGGCGCCTAGAAATAGAAAAGGGGAAGACACATAAAGGAGCAAAGGCTACGCACAGACGACTCACAGAGAGGGAGCCCTAAATGACCAGTGTAGGGGAAGACGGTCGCAATAAGAGAAATGCATGTTAAAATGACACTGCAGTTCCGTTCCCCATCTATCAGAACCCCCACTCGGGACCACATCCTGCAGTGGCAGGGCTGGGGCAAGGGCCTGGAGCCCTGCTGCTGGGGGCAGGAGGGACAGGGCAGCTTCTTCCAAACCCAAGTTGAGCGTTGGGGCATGGGGGCCACTGAACTCTGTGACCTCAGAGTGTGACAGGCCTTCCAGAGCTGCTGGCCTGACCCTAGCTGAACAGAAAGGGAAACTGAGGCCCAGTGAGGGGAGGTGACCCAGCCAAGGGGTCATGGGACCTGGAAGTCTCCCACCCCAGGCACACCCAGGCCTGGGAAGAAGGCCCCTGTCTGAGCCAGTGAGCACCAGCTGTTCCCACTGGCAGTGCACCTGGGAGGCACCTGGGAGACAGGTGCGGAGGTCCCCAGCCCGGCCTGTTCAGCTCCCTCTCCTCAGAGGTTTGGGATTCCAGTGGGTGAGAAAATGGAGGGCTCCAGGCCTTTAGGGTCAGAGATCTTAGACACCCCCCTTCCCGTGACAGGGGACTCATTTCCTCGTGAGCCAGCCCCGTCTATTTTCAGACAATTGTTGGAAAGCGCTTCCCGCCTCCGGCCAGAGCTGCCTCGCAGGAGCTTCCGCTCCTCTGCCTGGGTCTGCACAGCACAGGCTCAGATATCAGCCCTCAAAAGACAGCCTCGGGCCTCCGGTGGGGCTGCCAGGGAGCCAGTCTTCCTGGCAAGGGTCCACGAGAAGAAGTCACTGGTCACCTTCCCCTGTGCACAGCGGCATTCCCGGGGCAGGTCCAGCGGTCGCTCGGGCCAGGACCGCTCACCAGCACAGAAACCTCCACTTGAGCACAATGGGTCTCCAAGGCCCCCGCCCAGGAAGGGGCATCCGAGTCCTAATAACCGCTGACTCACGGCTTTGAAACTGTCACTCGGCTGGTGGGGCATCCAGCTTGGGTGAAGCAGTTTCTAAATTTAGAGGACAAGGTGGTTGGGAGATGACCAGCCCCCCAGGGCACCCTGTGGTAGCTCCCCGAGTACCTCATCTCACATCCACCCCCACCCTGAGTGCTAGGGGGCGCCAGGCTGGGCTGGAGACACCTGACGGGGCAGGGAGACCTGCACCCAGGGAGAGGGTACCCTGCCCAGGTCCGAGCCCAGCTCTGGGCCCGGGCCACGCAGTGGGAGCAGCTGCTTCCTGGCCCAGAGGCGGTTAGACCACAGCAGGTGCAGACCTGCCGCCTCACCCCTCTCCCCTCCGGGGGCTGCAGCAGGTTCCTGCTCACTCTGCCCCCACCCAGCTGGCTGCCCCAGTCTGCTCTACCCTGCAAGGACCCTCTCCTTCCCTCAGTGGTGCCACAGCGGGGCCCAGTGGAGGGGCGTGCCCACCACCCAGTCACTAGGTCAGGGCTCGGGGGAGGGTAAGGGTTCTCACCTGGCTCCGGGGTCACAGCAGAGATGACCAGGGACTGTGGGGGTCAGGGGCCTAGGCTCACACATCCCTCCAGGCTGAACGCAGCTTGTAACAGTTGTGGCTTCTGCTCGGATCCTTCACTCATCGGCCCCCATTTAAGCCGCGGCATTCAGCCCTTGGATCCAGCAGGAGCCAGGCAGACTGGGTGCTGCTGGTGGCTCCCTGGTGGCTCATGTTGGGCAGGGAGGCAGGCCGTACAGACAGAGGCAGATAGGGGGGTACCACGACCAGGGGTGACGGTTTTCTAAAGGGAGGTGTTACCTCAATCTCAGACCTGTGGGACCGTGAAAGAATAAATGTCTGTTGTTTAGGCTGCCTGGTCTGTGGGGTGTTACAGGTACAGAGACACCTGCGTTGGTGTCCACAGGGGGCCCTGGGTCCCCCAGGAGCTGCAATTGAGGGGGCCCCTTGCTACCTTTCCTCCTTCCTGGGCCAGAGGCTGAGTCCCGGGTGATGGGCAGTCTCAGGGGGACATTCCTCCAAAGCTGCTTGTGTGATCTGAGCTCTGGGGCTGCTGCTGCCCCAGAATCCTATGAGGGAAAGATCTGTCTACTTGACCCCACAGCCTCTGACCTCTGTACCCTGACCCCAGCATCTCGGGCTTCTCCTGGCCTTGGTCTGTGAGATGGTCCTGGGGAGACACCGCCCTTGGGCGTGAGAACAGCCATGAGGTAGGCGAGCAGCAGGAGAGCAGCCACCACCTGCCGAAGGGCTTCAAGGAGGAAGGGAGGGAGCTGGGAGGCTGGGCTTTGAAGGGTGAAGAGGAGGTTGTGGAGTGAGAAAGAGAATGGAGGCCCCTGCCAGGGAGGGGCCGTGCGGGCCTGGGCCTGGCAGCGAGGGGTCTGGCAGCGAGGGGCCTGTGACAGTGGGCCTGGGCGAGGGCACTCTTCTCTACTGGAAACGGTTTCCCTGCAAAACTGAGACACAGAGCCCAGGGCTTGCCCGGCTTTCCCTCCCCCATGACCACGGGAACCGCCTGGGTGCCTGTTTTTCCAGACTCTGTCCACTTTTAGATCGACGTGGCCACTTCCTACAAGCTGGTCCCTAAACGGCTTCCTCCCTGAGCCGCCAGAAGGGTTGGTTTGGCCCCTTGAAGCAGCTTCTGGACGCCCGGTGGCTGCGCTGCCCCGTCCAGGTGCTGGACACCCAACAGTGACCCTGCTGGCAGGGGCTGCATCCACGCTGACCACTGTGGTGCCCTCTCTCCTGGGCCCCCCCACACCTCTAAGGCTCAGCTTTCCCCAGCTCAGCCGCCCCACAGCCTGCCCGGCGGGCTTCACCCGTGCCCGAGCCCTCCGCCCGCCCCGGCACCTGGGCTGTCGGGGACGGGCCAGGTCCTTCCCGAACCCTTCTCCCGCCGCGGACCCCCATGGCTCCCCCAGGGGAGGCCACCCCGCAAGGGCCTGGGCAAGGGCCAGGCTGTGGCCCTGGTTCCTGGTGGGCACGTGGGCTGCAGCCAGAGGCTCTGGGGCGTGATACCCCAACAAGCGGCCTGAGGGTCTGTGCATGGGGCCCCCTTCCTCTGCACGGGGGGTCAGCAGCTGTGACAGGGACCCGCGCAGGCTGGACCCCGAGGCTGTGGTCAGGGGCTGGCCACCCCCAGGGACAGGCTGGAGGTGGCAGGTCCCCCTGCTCCCGGCGCTGTGTCCCCTGGGCTCCCTCTTACCTCCCGCTGTGGGGACCCCAGAGCTGTGCTTTGACCCACAAGCGGGAGGGGCCGCGGAGACCAGACCTGCACGCCCCCTTCCCAGCCCGGCTCCCTCGGGTGTTGACCCTGAGCCAGGGCGCCCCGCTGGACGGACACCAGCGGCCGCCGGACGCCTGCGGCCTCCCGCCGCCAGAGGCGCTGCAGGCGCCGCGCAGGCGCCGCGGCCCCCCTCGCCTCTCCGCCCGCCCGCCTGCCCCGCAGCACTATTTTGCTTCCGGTTCCCCCGGAAGTTGGCTGGCGGAGACCGACTTCCGATTCCGGAGCGGCGGCTGTGGCGGCCGCGGAGCGCTGAGGACCCGGGAGCGCTCGCGCGGGGATCGCGGCTGCCGGCGACCCCGACCCTCCCGGCGGTTCTGAGCGGCGCCCGCGCGGCCCCTTCGGACTCGCTCCTCCCGGCGGGGCCCGGCGGCCGCCAGCGCGAGGCCCCGGGCGGCCGGGAGCGAATGAATGAGGGAGCGGCGAGCGGGCGCCCGGCGCTGCTGCCTCCCGGGGACGGCGCGGCGGCGCGATGAACCGCGCCAAGGCCCCCGCCGTGCGCAGGCCCAGCGCCGCGGCCAAGACGTCAGGTGCGCTCCGGCGCGGGCGGCGCCGCGGGCCCCGGGAGGGTCGAGGCCGGGCCCCGGGAGGCTGCTCGCCCGCTTCCGCCGGTCCCGGGCCGCAGGAGGCCGACCGCAGCCGGCCGGGCCTCGACCCTCCCGGGGCCCGCCGCGCGCCAGCTGTGCGGCCGGGGGCGCGTTGCCCAGCCTCTTTGTGCCCGGTGGTCCTCGCCTGTGCCCGGGCCGCGTCGGTGCCCATCGCCGGCGCGCGCGCGTGAGGGCGGCCCGGTTGGCAGTTGGCACCGTGGCTGTCCGCGTCCGCCGGGGACCTCTGGGTGGCTGGTGTCTCCCTGAGCTCTGTTGGGTCCCCTCTGGGGTCTCGGGAGGTTGGAGGCCGTCGCTACGGTCTCGCTCCTCCACAGCCCCCGTGTGAAGGCGCACGTTTCCCCGCCTCCCTCCCGCTGCAGGGCACCCTCCTCCGGGAGACTTCATCGCTCTGGGCTCAAAGGGTCAGGCCAGCGACTCGAAAACGGCGTCCGCCCTGCTGAAGCCTGCGCCGTCCGGCCTGCCTTCCGAGCGCAAGAGGGATGCTGCCGCCGCCGCCCTGGCTGGAGCCTCGGCCCTGCCCGGCCTCACCAAACGCCCCAAACTGCCCTCCACACCCCCTCTGAGTGCCCTGGGGCGCCTGGCTGAGGCTGCGGTGGCAGAAAAGCGCGCTATCTCTCCCTCCATTAAAGAGCCATCTGTGGTTCCCATTGAAGGTAAAGTTGGTCCCTGGACTTCCTCCCCACAGGTGCAGGTTCTTGGAGAACGGGGGGGGGGGGGGGGGGGGGCAGCGTCCCTTACTTCATTTGTGTTTCCGAATTTGGGGGCAGCGTGAGGAATGCAACCAGAGCAGGGGCACAGCCCGGCAGGGCCTGGGGCCTGGGCACTAAGCTGCTGCGGCCACGTAGCGGGAGCACGCGTGGACACTGGGCATGATATTCCTAGAGCCTCGCTGGCGTCTCTGTGAGGCTGGCTCCTAAGTCAGGCAGAGCCAGCCTGTGGCTGGGTCACTGGAAGGGGCCGTACAATCCCATCGCTTTGCTGTCCACGGTCTTTCCTCTAGAGGGGCTGGTGGGAGTCAGTGCCGTCCTGGAGGCCAGGAGCGGTTCATTCCTCCATCCACTTGTCTGTGACAGGCTCTCTTGTGGGCACTGAGGATAAACGGTGATTGAGGACCA
The DNA here is from genome assembly GCF_964146895.1 of Miniopterus schreibersii. NCBI lineage: Eukaryota > Metazoa > Chordata > Mammalia > Chiroptera > Miniopteridae > Miniopterus > Miniopterus schreibersii. Next base: position 101,439,410 of record NC_138105.1, read on the forward strand.
GGCCCTGCCCTCAGGGCTGTGGTCCTGGTGAGTCCCTGTCCCTGCCTGGGATGAGGCGGTTGGCCCCCTTTCCTCCCCAGTCACTGACAGTGAGCTGGTTCCCTCCCTCTTTTTTCTTTTTTTTTCCTTTTTAAATTTTAAGATATATCTTTATTGACTTCAGAGAGAGGAAGGGAGAGGGAGAGATAGAAACCTCTTTGATCAGCTGCCTCCTGCGTGCCCCCTGCTGGGGATCGAACCTGAAACCCAGGCCTGTGCCCTGACCCAGAATCGAACCTAAATCTCCTGGATCCTAGGCCGAGGCTCCACTGCTAAGCCACACCTGCCAGGCTCTTTTTACTTTTAATTCAACATTAAAGGAAACTGCAAGACTCCTCCCTAATCCTGTCATTTACTGAAGAAGCCTTCAATTCTGCGCTCAACCTGCCCTGCTTTCCTGCCTCATGTCCCCATTGATCATTCCTGGTGGCTCCATGATGTCCCTAGGTCAGATCTGTTAAATATCAAAACGCTCCCAGACGCTGGGCATCTAGGGACACACCGATAGCTTAGGGAGAGGGGAGACTCGCTAGGAAGCTGTAATGTGACGTTGCGCCTTGATGGAGGGGTGAGATTTCACAGGCACTCAAGGTGCTGGAGAGGAAACTGCTAAGCGGAGACCTGTGTCCTGTAGCTGGAACTGCTCTCGGAACAGGGGAGGCCTGGGTGGCACGCAGTGGTCAGAACCGAGGCTGGCAACTAGGGGAGAGGCCTGTGCTTGACTAGGGACCCTGGGCGCCTGCAGGGTGGAGGACACAACTGGTACTGTGCTTTAGAAACGAGTTAGGCAGCAGCTGCCCCTGACCTTGACCTTCAGTTCAGGGTCCTCACCTGGGCCACTCAAGTGGGGGAAGCCAGAGCGTCCACGACCTCAGCTACTGCCTGAGCTTCATTGATTTTCTTTTCTTAGCATCACCTGTGAAAGGTGGTTATTGAAAACACTGAATGATAGCGTACTTTACAAACATTCTTAGCAAAATGGAAAAGGCTGCATTTGGCTGTTGACAGTGTCTGGCGTTTAGAATGTCTTCAAGGCAGGACCTTCTGTAATCCAGTCCATCCTTCTTGTCCTTTGGCTTTCGTCCCTGGCACTAGAAAGTGGTCAGTAACTACTGGTGCAGTTAACTTATAAATTAGTAAAAACACCTCTCTCCATATGTTTGTATACTGAAAAGCACAATCTTAAAAAACTCTTGGCCAAAGAAGACATAACGGAAATGAGAAAATACCCAGAACTGAACCATAAATGCAGCACAAAGAACACGTGGTGGAGCTGAAGCACTTCTGAGAGGGGCTTTAGAGAAGCAGTACCAGTGTTAGGGACCGTCATGAGCTAAATTTGCAGCTGAGGAAGGTAAGAGAACAAATGGATAAGACCAAAGGAAGTGGAGAGAAGGAAAGGCTGAAGAGCAGGGGGAGGCGTCACAGGGAGGTCAGGACCAACGGGCTCCCTGCAGAGACCACTGGAACAGTTAAGCCTGTGTGAGGAGGAGGCAGGTGAGAAAACAGCGTGAGGGACAGACCACCAAAGGAGCGGCCGCCACTGAAAAGAGTAAGGCTCTGAATGGCATTGTGCCAATTAATTTGAAAACTTAGAACAAATTGACCAATTTGTAGAAAAATAAATGTGTTGCCAGACCCCTCTGGGGTAGCAGTGTGGGAGGCAGTGAGAGAGGTCAGGAGGTGGCTGGTGCAGCACTTAAGGCCATGAGGCACTGTGCCTGTGCGTGGCCATCACTGTCTAGTTCGTTCCCATGTATCTTGGAGCACTTGCCCTGCTCACACCTTGGCTGGCTCGGCTGTTCTTGGAGCTCCCTGATGGCCAGCTGAGGTATAGCTTGAGACCCGTGCTTGCCGAGTTTCTGATGGGTGCTCTGTCGCGTGGCTTTGAGGACCTGATGGGCAGCCTCTCTGTGGCCACCTGCTCTGACGGGCCTCCTGCCTTGTAGTCCCGCCCCCAGCGTTGCTGGATGAGATCGAGGCTGCTGAGCTGGAAGGCAACGATGACAGGATTGAGGGCGTGCTGTGTGGGGCTGTGAAGCAGCTGAAGGTCACGCGGGCCAAGCCCGACAGCACCCTCTATCTGAGCCTCATGTACCTGGCCAAGATCAAGCCCAACATCTTCGCCACAGAGGGTGTCATTGAGGTGAGGGCTGGGTGGAGCACGGGCCGGTGCTGCTTCTCCCTGCCGGGCGAGGCTGCCTTGGCAACATGGGTCGTCTCTTGTAGGCGCTTTGCAGCCTTCTGCGGCGGGATGCCTCCATCAACTTCAAGGCCAAGGGGAACAGCTTGGTGTCAGTGCTGGCCTGCAGCCTCCTCATGGCTGCCTACGAGGAGGACGAGAACTGGCCGGAGATCTTTGTCAAGGTGGGTCCCGCCCAGAGTCTCAGGGCAGAATGCCCTGGGTGAGAGTGACTCCTGGACCCGGGGCGGGGGAGAAGCAAACGGCGTTCTCTCAGAGGGTGGCTGTCCAATGGCCGCAGACAGCTTGTCTCCTGCACGGGGCACTGGGGAGGACTTCCTGGGAGCCCTGCTTCGGACAGCTGGCAGCATTCGGGGAAGCGCTTGTCTTCTTCCCATGGCCTAGCCCTCGTGCAACCAAGGGTAGGCAGAAGTGAGCTGCCCACAGGGGCCTGGACTTCAGCCACTGTCCCTGGCAGGTGTACATCGAAGACTCCCTGGGGGAGCGGATCTGGGTGGACAGCCCACACTGCAAGGCATTCGTGGACAATATCCAGACGGCATTTAACACCAGGATGCCCCCCAGGAGCATGCTCCTACAGGGGGAGGCAGGACGCAGTGGAGGGGACCTTAGTGCTGGTGAGAGAAGCTGGGCTCTCAGGCAGTGGAGGGAAGGGGTGTTTTCAGTGGAAGGGGTGGCGGGGGTCCCTCCTTCCAGGGAGCACAACATTAGGGGAGCAGATGCTTGTGGGATGGGTGGGTGCATGTGTCCATGAAGCCCTTATCTGCAGGGAGCAGCCCTCACCCCTCCCTCACTGAGGAAGAAGACAGCCAGACAGAGCTCCTGATTGCTGAGGAGAAGCTGAGCCCCGAGCAGGAGGGCCAGCTCATGCCCAGGTAGGCATGCGGCCCAGGCCCAGCTAGTGAGGCCGTGTGTGTGGCAGGGAGGCAGTCGGTGGGCTCAGTCAGGAGAGCCTCCCTCCTTCTTTCTTCCTCCCTCCTCTGGTCTAGGTATGAAGACCTCACAGAGAGTGTGGAGGAGTATGTTCTGGACATGCTGCGGGACCAGCTCAATCGGCGCCAGCCCATTGACAATGTCTCGCGGAACCTCCTACGGCTCCTCACCTCCACCTGTGGCTACAAGGAAGTGCGGCTGATGACAGTGCAGAAGCTGGAGATGTGGCTGCAGAACCCCAAGGTGAGGACAGCACACAGGTCACCCTCCTGGGCCCAGCCTGTTGCTGAGGCTGCTGGGCTGATGGGGTGATTGGCCTTGCTGCAGCTGACCCGGCCGGCCCAGGACCTGCTGATGTCTGTGTGCATGAACTGTAGCACACACGGCGCCGAGGATATGGATGTCATCTCCCACCTGATCAAGATCCGCCTCAAGCCCAAAGTTCTCCTCAACCACTACATGCTTTGTATCAGGTGCGGCTGGCAGTGCTGCAGAGGCGGACTTCGGAGGCGGGAGGGTCTCCAGGGGTGGCCTGGCCAGTGACCCATTTGCTTGGGTCATTCTAGGGAGCTGCTGAATGCACACAAGGACAACTTGGGCACCACCATCAAGTTTGTGATTTTCAATGAACTTTCCAATGCGCGGAACCCAAACAACATGCAGATCCTCTACACGGTGCTGCAGCACAGCTCGGAGCTGGCTCCTAAGGTAGAGTTGGATGCCTGGTAGCTTTGCGGTCATGTGGCTGGCGCTCACCAGGGGCGCTGGGTGCAGCTGTACCACAGGCCTGGGACTCCCCCACTGGACTGGGGTGGAGAGTAGTGCATGGCGTCATCTATGATACTGGTGTTTAGAGAGGCCGGGGTGGTCCCAAACTGTGTGGGAGACGCACTGGAAGGGGTGGTGGCTGTGCCAGTGCGCTGGGGACACTGGAATTTGACTTGCATTCAGCTCCAGAGGGTCTCGCAGGTGTCTCTGCTGCCCTCCTGGCACTGACCTTGGGGCCTGGCAATGAGTCTCGTGTATTCAGCGTCCTTTCTGAAGAGGTCTGAGAACGGCATTCCTGTTATTAACAAAAGCTAGGTTTTTCAACTGCTTGGTTGTATATAAAATGTGAAGGTCGACCTGTGTGCCAGTCCTCACAGCTGCCCTCTGCCATCCTATAGACCAGCGTGTTAGGAGGGGTGGACCTGCTTTCTGCTTGGAGGTGGGTGTGGCGAGGCTGAGCCAGTATGCTCATCCCTAGGGCTGGGTAGTCCCCAGCCAGTGTCTGTTGGTTAATCTGTCCCCTCATTAACCAAGGACTAGCTCCCCACAGGCCAGCTGCCAGGAGGGCTGAGTAAGAAGCAGCGCTGCTCTCAGACCCTGGGACAGGGAATGGGCAGGCTCGCGCCCGCTGTCTGGGAATGGCTTGGTCAGATCAGTGCTGGGCATGCACTCACATGCCTGGTTGTGCTTTGGGAAAGGCAGGGCAGCTTGTCCTGGAAGGGTTCTGGGGCGGCTCCTTGCAGGACCGAGCAAGGCCCCGACGGCAGGCCTGTGGTGGGACGGGAGCTGGTGGTGAGCTCTCTGCATGGTCTCTCTGCCCAGTTCCTGGCGATGGTGTTCCAGGACCTGCTGACCAATAAGGACGACTACCTGCGGGCCTCGCGGGCCCTGCTGCGCGAGATCATCAAACAGACCAAGCACGAGATCAACTTCCAGGCCTTCTGCCTCGGGCTCATGCAGGAACGCAAGGAGCCCCAGTACCTGGACATGGAATTCAAGGTGTGCACTCCCCCTCAGCACGCAGGGGACATGCGGGCTCCCCACTCTACTCCTGCTTGCTGCCTCTCGTTCCGTGTGTAGTGTGCTGGGCCGAGTGGTTGGTGCCCACATGCGCAGCAGCCAGTCCCAGAGGGCAGTGGGCTCCATCCTGAGAGAGGACCAGGGAAGGCTGGCCAGGTGTCCCCAGGGGAGCCAGCATCCTCTGGGTTGGATGTGGAAGTGGGGACAGAATGGTAACTGGTGGAGCCAGGGAAGCCCAGGGGACAGTGAGCAGGGAGCCCAGGTGATGCCGACGGCATGGGCCGGGCTATCTGCTCTGGGTAGGTTTTAGAGGGATGGGTGGAGGGAGGTGGTGCTGAAGAGCAGGGATTGGGGCAGGCTGTGGATGGTGTCAAATGCCATGCAGGCAGGTTGGCGTACGGCCCCATGTGGTGGCATGCTTCTCTGGGGCTGGGGCTCTGTCCAGCTCTGTTAGCTGAACCTCCTTCCTGTGGCCTGACCTGGCCTTGCTGCCCATAGGCTCTTAGTCCCAGGACAACCTCCTGCCTGGCTCTCTCCTGGCACAGGGTTCCCTGGCACCATTTGGACCCAGCATCCTGTTTAGCTGCTCGTGTGGTGGAGGGCCTGGGCGAGGCCTTGGGTGCAAATGGTGTACTGGGCTGTGCTTACAGGAGCGGTTTGTGGTGCACATCACAGACGTGCTGGCCGTGTCCATGATGCTGGGTATCACGGCCCAGGTGAAGGAGGCCGGCATTGCCTGGGACAAAGGAGAGAAGAAGAGTAAGCATTGGCCAGGCCAGGCTGCTCGGGTCCGGGTCGGAGACAGCAGGGCCCTGGTCGGGCTGCAGTGGTAACCTGTGGCTGCCGGCCCTCCCCAGGGCCCAGGCCTCCCTCCCTATGCCGGTCTTGACCTGGACCCTGGGAAGCACTTGTTGCCGCGAGCTGCCGTGCAGGCATGCAGATAACCCCGCTTGTCCTTTTCAGACCTTGAGGTGCTGCGCTCTTTCCAGAACCAGATCGCTGCGATCCAGCGGGATGCGGTCTGGTGGCTCCACACCGTTGTCCCCTCCATCAGCAAACTGGCCCCCAAGGACTACGTGCACTGGTGCGGCCCGGGTCGTGCTGCCAGATGGCGCTGGGAGGGACAGGCCACCACTTCCCAGTCTCCCCACGCAGGAGTCTGTTCCATGGATGTGGCCACTGCCTGACACCAGTCTTCTAGGAACCAGAGGAGCCAGTGGCAGCAGCAGTCCCTTATGCTGCTGACACTGGGTCACCCTGTGCTGTCACAACCTCAGGCAGACCTACCCCAGACGGGTGGAGGTGGGGTCCTGTATGCCTGGGGTTGGGGCGTATAAAGACCATCCTGCCACCTGCCACCCCTGCAGGCCTTGTTGGGGATTTGCTCGAGGCTCTCGAGAAGGTGCCGGGAGAATCATAGGCCCTAGGAAATGGCCATCCTCTGAGCCTGTGGGAGATGGTCTGGGAGGAGAGGGTCCCCTGGGCACTGCCCCTGATGGCCCTGTCTGCTTCCTGCAGCCTCCACAAGGTACTCTTTACAGAGCAGCCAGAGACTTACTACAAGTGGGACAACTGGCCGCCCGAGAGTGACCGCAAGTGAGCTCCTATGTGCTCGTGTGGGTGGGTGGGAGTCTGTTCCAGGAAGAGTCCACACTGTCCCTGTCCCCCTGCCACTGGATCCTATGTGTCACCTTCACTCCCAGAGATTGAACACCAGCTCAGTGGGACTTTCCAGCTCCCCACCTCTGGTCACTCCCCAAACTACTGTTCTCTCCTTCCAAACAGCTACACACACATGTCCTCCCACCTTGGCCAGTGTCATGGCTCCACCTCCCCCAGCCCAGGGTCACTCTGCCCCAAGCATCCCACTTTCCGGTTTCTGCTCCGCAGACCAGCTTGCTCATCTCACCCTCTTCTCCTGTTAGTGTGGTGGGCTGGGGGTTGTGACTGGCCTGCCTGCCTCCTGGCTCTTGAGTCCCCCAAGGGCTGGACACCTTCTCACGTCCCTCCCTAGGATGGTTAGCCTTGTCCAGAGAGGCATTGGGAACAAGTGACCTGGACGAGGGTGGGTGGCAGCCCCTCTGGCCTGTGGCACTTGGCTAAGGGATCACCTGTGGTCTGGCTGGTCCCCTGAGCCCAGTCTCTCCCTGGTCTGCCCACAGCTTCTTCCTACGCCTGTGCTCTGAGGTGCCCATTTTGGAGGACACGCTGATGCGCATCCTGGTCATCGGGCTGTCCCGTGAGCTCCCACTCGGCCCCGCGGACGCCATGGAGCTTGCTGACCACCTGGTGAAGCGAGCTGCGGCCGTGCAGGCAGACGGTAAGGGTCCCTCCGGGCTTTTCCCTGGCCCAGCAGGTGACGGTCACCTGCCACCTCGCCATGGGCTCTCTCATGGTCAGTTCCTCCTGTGCTCGCTGGGCTGTCTCCAGCAGTGCTGCTTCCTCTCTGGACCAGCTCAGATGTCACCAAGTGAAAGCTTGCCTCAGTTTCCCCAGGCCAGCTCAACAGCTGCTCCCACCTCCTCGCTGGGGGTGCTGGTGGCATTTCATCTCCTGCCTATTGCAGTCTTAGTCTTCCCCTCCCTCCTGGCTTTGGAGAGGAAGGCTGGTCTTCTCGCTCTGGCATCTGTGGCCTGAACCCTGTGCCTTGGTGTCCACTGACGGGCCCTGGACCTTGCATTTCAGACGTGGATGTGCTGAAGGTGGAGAGGGTGCAGCTGCTCGATGCTGTGCTGAACCTGTGCACCTACCACCACCCGGAGAACATCCAGCTGCCCCCGGGGTGAGACCATCGCCTGTGCCTGCCTCCCAGGACTTCCTCTCTCTCCTGCTCTGAGGCTCCCGTCCATAGCTACTGCTCCCTCCACTTGCCCACGGGGCTAAAGTGCTGCCTGCCCCACAGGACGGCTCAGCTTGTCCGCAGATACCTGTGAGGCCAGCCTGCGGGGGTGACGGGGCCGCTCTCCTGCCGTCCTCTGGGTTTCAGTGGCTCTTGTCTTTTCTTTGGTGTCTCGTGTTCTCCTTTCCCGTGTTCAATACACACACTTTGTTTTTGAACAACGGTGAGCTTGAGCTCTGTTTTCTTAACCCCTTTATTGAGAGAACTCACAGATGCTTCACTTGTTTAAAGTTCATGGCTTAGTGTTTTTATTATTTTCTAAATCCTCACCTAAGGATATATTTCCATTGCTTTTCAGAGAGGGGAAGGGAGAGAGAAAGAGAGAGAGAGGGAGACATTGATATGAGAGAAACACATTTATTTGTTGCCTCCCACATGTACCCTGACTCAAACAGGCCAGAGGTACGTGCCCTTGGCCAGGGTTGAACCTGGGACCCTTTAGTCCGTGGGTTGACGCTCTAACCACTGAGATAAACCAGCCAGAGCAAAGTTTGTGGCTCAGTTTTTTCAGCATGTTCCCAGAGTTGAGCCTCCATCATCACCCCTGGATTTTAGAACACTGCCCCCAACAGACACCGAGGCACACACCCAGCATTACAAACTTTAAAGCAGTTGCTGGTTAGCCAGTACCTGAGTTGTGCTAGTGCCACCCTGGCCTGGATCGGTTCTTGTCACTGACCCCAGTGCGGCTGAGGCCAAGCTGTCAACATCATTGCATTTCAGGTATCAGCCTCCCAACCTCGCCATCTCCACCCTCTACTGGAAGGCATGGCCCCTCCTGCTGGTTGTTGCCGCATTCAACCCAGAGAACATTGGTGAGCCCCTCTGGCCAGCATGGTCATCTGGGCTGGGTGTTGGTATCTCTTCCTTTGGGCATCCTGCTTATCAGGACCTGGAGTAGAGCCTGGCGGGGGGCTGGACAATGAGCTGGAAAGAGGGGCCCTAGGTGCCAGTGGGTGGCCAAGCTGGGGTGCTATGTCCTGGCTGCCACCTGCTGTCTCCTTGCCCTCTAGGCCTGGCCGCCTGGGAGGAGTACCCGACGCTAAAGATGCTCATGGAAATGGTGATGACCAAGTATGTTGGCTTGCCTGCTGAGGAGACAGGCCTCCCGAGGGCAGCTGGCCCGTCCACGTCAGGAAGCAGAGCCCAGGCCGGGCTCATGGATGCTTGGGAGTGTCAGCGAGCTGCTTCCTGGGCTCCTGTGACTTGGGGCCTCATGTTTCTAAATTTGAGTCTCCCCTCGTCGCAGGGGGTGGGGCAGGCCCCAAGCCTGTAAGAGTCATCCTGGGGGCACTTGTGTCAGACTGGCGGGTTGTGTGATGAGGAGAGACGGGAGGAATCAGGAACTGGACTGGGTGAGGCAGGTGGAGAGAGAGCCACCTGGGAGCCCGACAGGTGACCCACTTCTGTGTACGGCAGGCTCGGCTCAGCCTGAGTGCCGGGTGCGGCTGGTGTGACTGTGCCTCACATGTTCCTCAGTGAGCCCGGAAAGTGCTGGTGCCCTGATGGGGCCTGTGTGCGCACGTGTGAGGCTCTGGTGCAAGTGGCCCAGGAGGGAGACATGGCTCTATGCACTCCTTGAAGGGCTGCCCTGTGCCTGACAGCAGACTGCAGCCTGAGGACAGGACTGAGACCAGTGGGCATCACAGGAGGGTAGGCTAGATTGTAGGATGCGTGAGAGGAGATAGCTCGTGCTTCTGGGAGCTGCGAGTCTGCCTTGGGCCCTGTGAGTTAGGGCCGCCTGCCTGTGGGAAAGGTTACAGCCTAGAGTGTCTTAGGCCACAGCTCGGTCCAGGATTCTGGCACTGGGGCCTGATCTTCGGGAGGGCAGCACGCTGTTGTGTGCAGGGAGTACCTATAGCCAAGGGAGAGCTCTGAAGAACCTGGGGCTCCCTCACAGACCTCTGGCTTTGATGGCCCACCGGGGCTTCCCAAAGCAGCCTGATGGCTGAAGCTGGACACCAGTGCCCCCATTTGCATGGTGACCAGCTCCTCCCTCTGGCCCTCAGTAACTACTCCTACCCCCCGTGCACCCTAACGGACGAGGAGACCCGCACAGAGATGCTGAACCGGGAGCTGCAAATCTCCCAGCGGGAGAAGCAGGAGATCCTGGCATTCGAGGGGCACCTGGCGGCTGCGTCCACCAAGCAGACCATCACCGAGAGCAGCAGCCTCCTCCTGTCTCAGCTCACCAGCCTGGACCCCCAGTATGAGCCGCGCCCGAGGCCCCAGCCTGGGATGAGGGTGGGGTGGGGTGGGGTGGCCGGAGGAGCAGCCCCTGAGACAGGCCGCTGTCCCAGGTCCTCATGGAGCTGGCCTCAGGTGAGGCTGAGGGCAGATAGCAGCTGGGGTAGGAAGGGGTCCCTGGGCCACTGGGAAGAAGAGGGGGAGCCTCTCAGGTGGGCAGCAGGCAGTTCCCATCCCTCCCTCACCTCTGCTGTCCTGTAGCTCTGGGTGTGCATCTTCTAACTGGCATGTCCTCTGGGACTTTCAGAGGGCCCCCCCGGAGGCCACCCCCCCACATCCTGGACCAAGTGAAAAGCCTCAACCAGTCCCTCCGCCTTGGGCACCTGCTGTGTCGGAGTAGAAACCCAGATTTCCTGCTCAACATCATCCAGAGGCAGGCGAGTGCCGCGGGCTCGAGGCCGGGGCAGGCGGGCACCTGCCAGAGCTGCCGGGCCGGCACTAAATGAGACCATAGCCGGAAGAGGGCCGCACGGGGCTGTGCCTTCCTGTCAGCCCAATGGACAGAACTGTGCTGTACCCCAGGGTGTGGGCTGATGGGCCGGGGGCAGGGCCGAGAAGGGTCTAAGGCAGGAGTTGCTGAGGTCGCTGTCCCCTGCCAGGCCTCGTCGCAGTCCATGCCCTGGCTGGCTGACCTGGTGCAGGCCAGCGAGGGCTCCCTGGACGTGCTTCCGGTGCAGTGCCTGTGCGAGTTCCTGCTGCATGATGCCGCCGACGACGCCACCTCCGGGGAGGAGGAGGAGGAGGGTGGGAGCAAGGAGCAGAAGGCCAGGAAGCGGCAGGTGGGTGCCCTGGTTCCGCCCCTGCCCCCTCCTGCCCGCTGCTGCCCCCACCCCTGCCCTAGCCTACCCTGAGGTCCCCTTGTCTGCAGAGGCAGCAGAAGCAGCAGCAGCTACTGGGCCGCCTGCAGGACCTGCTGCTGGGCCCCAAGGCCGATGAGCAGACCACGTGCGAGGTGCTGGACTACTTCCTGCGGCGCCTCGGCTCCTCACAGGTGGCCTCCAGGGTGCTGGCCATGAAGGTGAGTTGGGCAGCCAGTCTGTAGTCCCTGCGCACGCTGCTCCTGGCACCGCTCTCCTTGTAGGCAGGTGACCGTTTCCCCACCCAGCTCTTTCCTGACTGGTTTTCACACACCAGAGGGACGGTGCTGATGACATTTGTCAGAACCGGCCTCTGCCCTCTTGTGGTGTCCTGCCGGGGTGGCTTAGAAACCTGCAGTGCATGTGTCAGCGGGAGCAGCTCTGACAGTACAGGATGCAGCGTCTGTCACCTGGCAGCCTGCGTGCTCCCTGGGCTTCAGGAACCTGTTCCACCGGCCTCCACCCGTCAGGGTGCACTGGGGAGTCATGGTGTGGAGGCCCAGCTCAGCCCGCCTGTCTGCTTGCAGGGCCTGTCCCTGGTGCTGTCAGAGGGCAGCCTGCGGGATGGGGAAGAGAAGGAGCCCCCGGCGGAGGAGGACTCTGCGGACGCAGAGACGCTGCAGGGCTACCAGTGGCTGCTGCGCGACTTGCCCAGGCTGCCCCTGTTCCATAGCGTCAGCGCCTCCACAGCCCTGGCGCTGCAACAGGCCATTCACATGGAGACCGACCCACAGACCATCAGCGCCTATCTGGTCTACCTGTCCCAGCACACGCCCGTGGAGGAGCAGGGCCAGCACAGTGATCTGGCGCTGGTGAGGAGTGCAGGGCCAGCAGCGCTGTCCCTTGGGTGGGAGGCTCTGAGCTCCCAGCTTCCTTCTTGGTGACCTTCTGTCCAGGCCAGGCATCGAGGGCAGGAGGATCAGGTGCCACTTGGTGCCAGACTAGTCTCTGTCCCCAAGGCCTGGCTGCCCTTGTGGCTCTGGGCTCTGAGCCACGTCCAGGTGTTCTGCGTTGTGTTCCTGCTGGGGAGGGAGCCCACTTTCTCCGTGTCTGCTCCTTTCTGGCCGGCTTTCTTCCACCTTGCTTTCCTGTGGGCTTGCTATGGCCCAGTGACCACATGGATCCCTGCGAGGGGTGGGGTTAAATGGGCCTGCACAGAGAGCGGGGCCTTCGGGTGGGCTCCTCCTGCCTGGGACCCCACCCCTGTGGGGCTGGAGCTTTTGCCACGGGGTCCAGTATGTAGGTGTGCAGCCTTCCCCTTGGGGTCCTGTCGCTCTCTGGGTGGTGTGAGCAGATCCTCTCCGTGCCAGGCAGGTGGTAATGGCCACGTGAGCTGCCAGGCTGTGCCCTCTCCAGGGAGTCTGTCGTTCCCCTTGCCTTGACCCTCCCAGCCCGGTTGGCATTTCATGTCCCTGTGTGTCTGAGGTGCAGACGCCCCTCCACCGCCGTGGGCTCCATGCTGCTCATGGTTGTGCTCTCGGTTGGGCATGTGGCGTGCTGAGCACGGTGCAGTGCCCAGGGCAGCCTCTTGGGTGTGCTGGCTCATGGGCTGTTGGCTGGTGTGAGAGGAGGCCCCTGACGTGCTTGTCCCCAGGACGTGGCCCGGCTCATCGTGGAGCGCTCCACCATCATGTCCCACCTCTTCTCCAAGCGCTCCTGCAGCGCAGAGTCAGATGCTGTGCTGGCCGCGTTGCTCTCCATCTTCTCTCGCTACGTCAGGCGCATGCGCAAGAGCAAGGAGGGGGAGGAGGTGTACAGCTGGGTAAGGCACTGCCCTGTCCTGCTCACGGAGCCCCGTCCCACCCGCAGCACCCCAGCCCCTCATGTTGTCCTCTCCCCACAGTCAGAGTCTCAGGACCAGGTCTTCTTGCGCTGGACCAGCGGGGAGACGGCCACCATGCACATCCTGGTGGTGCACGCCATGGTCATCCTGCTGACACTGGGGCCACCCCGCGGTGAGCAGCCTGCAGGCCATGGGAGGGCGGCTCCGGGTCTGTCCCAGGCAGGCTTGCTGCTTTACGTAGGAAGAGCTGAGCCCACTTTGAGCAAGCAGAGTGAGAGGGGCCTTGCCCAGCCCTCCTGGGTTCCCCTGGAGGTAGATTGGGAGTCCTCCCTGCCTGTCCGGAGAGTTCTGGGGGAGCACTCAGCGTCCTCCACGCAATGGGACCTCGGATGGACAGGCTGTGGCTCCTCCCTGCCCACTACCTGCTGTCCTGTCATCATGAGGTGCCCATGGGCAGTGCCCCAACGCCCTCCTGTGCCTCCACCTCCTTGCTCTCAACCCACCGGGAAATCTCTTGGTTCCTCATGGTTGACAGTCCACATTCCCCCAAAGCCCTGGTTTTCACGGGCGAGATGAAGCAGCACTCCTTCCTCCTGGCCGTCGATCTCAGGGCCAGGGCTCCTCGACGGAGGGCTTGGGAAAGGCCTTGTGGCGCTGTCACTGCTGCTGACTCTGTTGTCTCTCCAGAAGCTGGTGACGAGGAGTTCCAAGCTCTGCTGGACATCTGGTTCCCAGAGAAGAAGCCCCTGCCCACGGCCTTCCTGGTGGACACGTCCGAGGAGGCGCTGCTCCTGCCCGACTGGCTGAAGCTGCGCATGATCCGCTCTGAGGTCCCTCGCCTGGTAGACGCAGGTATGGGCTGGTCTGGGGGGGGGGGGGGGGCGGGCGGACCAGGCCCATGCACCTTACCTCAGGTGTGAGGCTGAGGGCCCGACATGAACAGTGAGTGCGGACGACAGAGTTGCCTGGGAGCTTAGGGAAGGGAAGGGCTGGGCCTCGCTTGGTTCTGGAAGGATGTCAAACGGGGATACGCTTGGAGGAGTCTGGACTCCTGAGGAGGCAGGAACCACTGATGGTTCTAGGGAGCTCAGAGCCAATAGGAAAGAAGCCACGGCTTGCACACAGCTGTGGAGTGAGCTGCTGCACCTGAAGCTGCCTCCCAGGGCAGGGGGGCCTGGGTCAGCCAAGGGTGCTCACTGAGTAAGCACGGCCTCAGCCCTGCAGGACCTGGAGCCCCAGCAGCTGCTGCTGTTCGTGCAGTCCTTCGGCATCCCTGTGTCCAGCATGAGCAAGCTTCTCCAGTACTTGGACCAGGCTGTGGCCCATGACCCCCAGACCCTGGAACAGAACATTATGGACAAGAGTAAGGGCCATGGGTCTGCACTGGTTGGTCAGCACCAGGACCTGGCGAGTGCAGCCCAGGGTTTGGTATCTGAGGGGACAAGGGGGAGGGGGCCTGGAGCTCCGAGCAGGGGGTGGAAGCTGAGGTAGTTGGGAGAGGCAAGGCCATCACTGCCCATCCAAGCCAGCCTAGGCATCCGCACACCTTCGGGGGGGCCCAGCACTGCCTGCTCCTGCTGAAAGGCCGAGCAGGTGGTTCCTGAAGTCTCGGGGAAGCCCTGCTCCTGTTGGCCGATGTTCACCCCCAGCTTCTGTTCACAGACTACATGGCTCACCTGGTCGAGGTTCAGCACGAGCGAGGAGCGTCCGGAGGCCAGACCTTCCACTCCCTGCTCACGGCCTCCCTGCCCCCTCGGCGAGGTACCAGCCTGGCCCATCCTAGACGCAGGGGAAGTAGTTGCTGCCTGCCAGTGTCTGGGCTCCTGCCCCAAGGCCTGCATGGCCTGCAAGCCTGTGCTCCTCTCCGGGCAGGAGGCTTCTGGGTGAGGCCGGCCTGTTTGCCTGGTCCCGGTTGAGACTAGCTGGGGATTTTTCAGTTGACACCTGTTCCCTTTCCCTACAGACAGTACAGAGGCACCAAAACCCAAAAGCAGCCCAGAGCCACCTCTGGGCCAGGGTAGGATCCGGGCCATGACTCAGGTGCGAGTCCTTGGCCCCGAGGACGACTTGGCCAGCATGCTCCTGCAGGTACTGCCACGGCCGCCTGGGATAGCCCTACAGAAGCCGGGTCCTCCCCAGCTGTCCTGGGCCTCCTCCTGCCCAGGGGAGGGGCTTTACTCTGAGACTCCACTTCGAGGTTGAGAGAGGCTTCTGGGGCCGGCCACTGGTCAGAACCCTGGCATTTGTTTTCAGAGTTAGTTCCTACTCTGACAAAGAGCAATTTAACCACTCTTTGTCTCAGTTTTCTACTCCGTAAAATCAGGCTCAGAGTAGTGCCCACCTCAGGGCTTGCACAGGCCTGCTCACATGCATCTCTAGGAGGACCCTGCCCCCTGCACGCCCCTGCATCTCCACTTCCTGAGGCCAGGCCCTGTTGTTCAAGGAGGGGCTGAGGTGGCAGGGTTTGGGCTCACTGGGCTCTCTCTCTCCCAAGGTGGGGTCCCCACGCAGGCCCCAGTCCTCCCTGAGTGGAGAGCCTTACGGGGACCAGACAGTCCCCAGCACAGGCCTCTGGCCAACGAGGGGGTAGTGGTGGTGATGGGCTCAGAGTGAGAGGGCTGAGGGTCGCCTTTCTGCCACATTTGTGCTGACAACTGCCCTTCCTCTGCCCAGGTCTTCCCGCTGAGCCCCGGCCCACGGTGGCAGATCTCCAGTGCCCGCCCTATTGCCCTAGCACTGCAGCAGGCCCTGGGCCAGGAGCTGGCACGAGTGCGCCAGGGGAGCCCCGAGGTCACAGGTGTTGCTGTGCGCCTGCTGCAGGCCATGGCCTCCCTGCTGAGTTCCCCGCACGGCGGAGCCCTGGTGGTGTCCATGCAGCGGAGCCACTTCCTGGCCTGCCCTCTGCTGCGTCTGCTAGGCCAGTACCAGGTAGGCCTGTCACACGCGGAGGGAGGGAGGGAGCTGCTCCTCGTGGGGCTGGGATGAGTTCTGCCCTTGCTGGGAAGTATCCAGCCAGCCAGGTGAGGGGTGGTTTCCGCGTGTGTCTGCCACTTAGCTGCACTGATTTACCAGTTGCCTGACTTACTTAGTTTTACGTGAGAGTGTGTTTTGTCATTTGTATCTCTGCATGTTGCAATTAATCTTTTTCTTGGACCACATGGAGGTAAGTTGCAAACAGCTGGCGCCTCCCCCACAGTTCAGATGTCATCTGAGGTCATGGAACCATGGGGGGAGCTTGAGAGGATGTGACCATGTCCTGGGCCACAGCCCTGGGTGGGCCCTCCAACCACTGTGGCCATTACTACATTGTCCCCACAGCGCTGTGCGCCCCAAGACACTGGCTTCTCATCGCTACTCCTCAAAGTACTCATGCAGATGTTGCAGTGGCTGGACAGCCCAGGCGGGGAGGCCGGGCCCCTGCAGGCCCAGCTCAAGCTGCTTGCTACTCAGCACTCTGCCCGGCGCAGAATCAGTGACGGTGAGGGGCAGGATGGATGGCGAAGCGCAGGCAGGGCCGGGGAGGTGGGCAGGATGGACGGCAGCCAGACCCTCCCGGCAGGTCGGAGTTGTCTGTGATCCGTTGGGGGTGTGGCACCCTTGTTAGCACAGATGGGGCTGTGTGCTCGGATCTGTGGGCCCTGGATTGGCATCTGTGTGGACATGGCCAAGTGGCATGGGATTTGGGGGAGGTTCCCAGGGAGGGAAGTGCACGTGGGACCCTAGGGGCGTTGGCAGTTTGGGGACTCTCCGGACAGGACAGACTGACCGAAGTGAGGGGTAGAGGGCCAGCCCAGGCCAGCCGGTCATACAGACATGTCCCTGCAGTGCGCAGTGGGTTCCTGCACCTGGCGGACGCCCTGGCATTCCGTGGGGACATGGAGGTGGTCAGCTCCACTGTCCGGGCCCTCGTTGCTACCCTCAGGTCTGGGGAGAAGTGTGGAGTGGAACCCGAGCTCGTCAGCAAAGGTACCCGGGGCCTGGGCCTATGAGGACTCCCACCCTGCCTCCCCACACAGAGGCCCTCAGCCCAGTGAGCCATGCCCTGTGGCTACCCCAGCCCTTGCCTGGGCTCTGCTGAGGGGTTTGTGCACAGGATGAATCCACACCTGCTGCTGACCAGCTCGTCCCACAGTCTCTCTTTATCCCAAGGCAGGTCCCCAAGCTGCCACCCACTGCTGGCCAGCCTGGGCCTGGGCACACCTGGCACTGTTGGCAGGGGATGGGGGACCATCTCTCCCAGAGTCAGGTGATCTGAGTGCCACCCGGCTTCCTCCTGAGCTGGAGTGACACATGGCCTTCTGTCCCCCCCACAGTCCTGCGGGGTCTGATTGAGGTGAGGTCGCCTCACCTGGAGGAGCTGCTGACAGTGTTCTTCTCCGCCGCCTCCGCCTTCCCGGCCTCCAGGCCCATCATGGTGGTGAGCTCCCTGCTGCTGCAGAAGGAGGAGGAGCCCCCGGCCACAGGCAGGCAGGACGCTGACGGCAGCAGGTGAGCTGGTGGGGCCGCAGCCCGCCTGGTGGGCAGCTCTGGCTGGCATCTCTGAGCACTCCCCTCCCCTCCTTTTCAGCCTGGAGGCCATGCGGCTGGGACCTTGCTCGGGTCTCTTGGTGGACTGGCTGGAGATGCTGGACCCCGAGGTGATCAGCAGCTGCCCTGACCTGCAGCAGAGGCTCCTTTTCTCCTGGAGCAAGGTGGGCTGTGTACCGAAGACTATGGCCACCAGCAGTCCTGGCCACTCCGGGGCCCTGTGTCTGCCCATAGAATCCTGGGCCCAATCCTCATCTTCCCAGATGGGTCCCATGTCCCCTCTAAGCCAGTTATACCAGCTGGATCTGGTTGCTGGGGCACCCAGCTAGGCATAGGATAGGTGCTTTGTGGGCCCAGGTGCTCACAACAGGGACCAGCGGGGCCACACTAACAGATGGGGAGTGGAGCCTGGTGCTGCTGATGAGGAGGGACTGGTCCTCCGAGCTCTGGTGTTGGGCCCTGAGGTGGGGGGGTGGCCTCTGTGGTGCCGCCTGTCCAGAGCGCTGGAAAGCATGAACGTGACCTGGGAGGATCTGGGAGCCACGTGCTCACTCTCAGGCCTGTGCCCTTGGTAGCGCCATGGCTGTTCCTACTCTGGTAAATCTGAACGGCCCCAGGGCCACGCTGTCCTAGAGAAAACCAGCAGGCCAAGAGCAGGATGTTGACTGGTTGGTTCTGTCACCTTTGCTCATGTGTGTTCCCTGTTTCTGAGGAGTCGGTTCAGCTCAGCACACGTGTCTTCTGCAGAGTGGCTGCCGGGCCTGGTGCTCAGGCAGCCACTGTCCTTTCTTGAAAGGCCCTGTTCCTCTGCTCCCTGTGGCTCCGGCAGGGACCATCCAGGCAAAGGGACCATTCCTTTCTCTCCAGGGCAAAGGTCAGCCGGGCCCCCAGGTGCCCTCTTTCCGACCCTACCTCCTGGCCCTCCTCACGCACCAGTCCAACTGGTCCACACTGCACCAGTGTATCCGTGTCCTGCTGGGCAAGAACCGGGAGCACAGGTGAGCCCCTGGCCTCCCTACCTGCCCCAAAGTTGCTCAGGTAGCCCAGCAGTGATGGTGGCACTGAAGGCCCTCAGGTATCTGACCCAGCATCCTTACTCCTCCTACTTCCTTGGGCCCCTGGGGCTCACTGGGCCACCCACTGGGGCTCTTCTTGCCCAGCCCTTGTTGCCCCTTTGCCCCAGGATGGGGGGCCCTTCAGTGGGCATTGCCTCAATAGGGTACGGGGCATTGCCTCAATAGGGTACAGAGCACGCCTGGCCCAGTGTTCCTTTTCTGGGTGACCACCAGGGCAGACAGCAAGGGCATGTCCACCGTCCTAGGATCATGTCAACAGCTGTCAATCCACACTGGGCCCAGGGGCACCAAGAGGCCCTCTGTGTGGCTGGCAAGGCTAGGGGGTGGGCAGGGCCAGCGTGTGGTAGGGAGCGATCAGGCAGGACAGGGCCACCATGTCTTATAGCCACTGACCTGCACTCTTAAGCTCTCTGTGACCTAAACGTGTCCTCACAGGGAGCCTCTCACTGCCGCCTTTCTGCCCCACACCCCCACTTTTTACCCTGTGCCCAGAAACTGAGGTAGCCTCACACTCAGCTGGGGCTCCTTGCTTCCCCCCAGGTTTGACCCTTCAGCTTCTCTGGACTTCCTCTGGGCCTGCATCCACGTGCCTCGGATCTGGCAGGGAAGGGACCAGCGCACCCCTCAGGCAGGTCTTCGGGTGCACCCTGCCTGCAGCGTGGGGTGACCTGTGCACGAGCTGTCGGTCTGTCCAGGGCAACTGACTGGAGGTGCCTGTTGCAGAAGCGGCGGGAGGAGCTGGTGTTGCGCGTCCAGGCCCCCGAGCTCCTTGGCCTGGTGGAGCTGATCCTGGCGGAGGCCGAGACCAGGAGCCAGGATGGGGACACTGCTGCCTGCAGCCTCCTCCAGGCCCGGCTGCCCCTGCTGCTCAGCTGCTGCCGTGGAGATGACGACAGCATCAGGAAGGTTACAGCTCACCTGACAGGCTGCATCCAGCAGTGGGGTGACAGGTGAGGGTGTGACACGGGATCAGGAGCTCCACCCAACCCCTTGTTGATGGGACCCGAGCTGATGTGAGCCTAGGACTCGGCTCCTGTTGGCAGGAGGGTGCCCGGCCCTCACCCACTGTTTTATAGCCGCTTCACCCCATTACCGCCCTGTCTCTCCCAGCGTGCCCGGCCAGCGCTGCCAGGACCTGCTTGTGCAGCTCTACCTGCAGCGTCCAGAGCTCCGTGTGCATGCACCCGAGGTCCTGCTGCACAGCGTGGCTGCCACCGCCAGCAGCATCTGCAAGGTGAGGCCAACACCGAGCTCATGGCTTCCATCTGTTGCTTCTGAGGTGAAACCCAAACTAGGAGACAGAGAAACACACTTTCTCAGATTTAAAAACGAAAGGAACCTGGTGTGAGGCGGTGTCATGTTTGGGTGGCCTGTGCTTGTGGGACCTTGGGGAGGGGATGGTCTTGGAAAAGGCTTTGCTCCTTAAAAAGTCCTCTGGGTGTGGAGCAGAGAAGAGCAGGTGTCTTCCTGCGTCCCCTGGTTTCCTTGATAAGGGACCACTGGCACAGGAGTGTGGTGCACGTGGAAGGTTTGACGTGTGCCCTGAAACCACCCACAGCCAGTGAGCATGTCCATCACCCCAAGGTGCTCCCTGCCTCCAGTCGTCCCTGTCACCACCACTCTCTCTGCACCTTAGCTTGCACTTTCTGGAGTCTTGTCAACAGACTCATGCAGGTGTCCCGTGGGTGGGCATCTGTCGCTCAGCGTGGTTACTTTGAGACCCACACATGCCCCAGCGTGCATGGCTGGTGTGTTTCTTTCCGTGGCTGCATGGCTTCTGCTGTGAGCCAGGCCCACCTGCTTGTCATCCATCTCTAGTGGGCCCTGCGGAGGCACCTGCCTCTACTTCTCTTGCTGGGTGGGGCCCTCTGCACCCATGTTCTTGTGCAGTGAGGGAGTTGCTTTTTCCTGATCGGTTTCTTTCCATTTCTGTTTCCCTGATGTTTCACAAGGTTGATTGTACTTTACGTACAATGCTGGCTTTTCCCCACTCATTAGATCATTTTGGCAAAAGTGGGAGGTTTTGTTTTGTGTAGAGGGGTTGACTCCAAATAGTGTGTGTGTGTTTGTCTGGAAACCTGGCTACACCCTGTTCACTTGCAGAAGTGCCAGGGAGAGTGGAGGGAAAGTTTCTCTGGGTCAGTGCATGGCCTGCCTGGGCCTGGAGGAGGGGACCTTGGCCCCAGAGACCCGCTCACAGCCCCAGTGTGCCCTGTCACAGCCCCTTCAGGGTGGCAGCAGGCTCTGGGGGACAGGTGACATGTGAAGGCTGCAGCAGCCCCAGCCTCTGACCACCCCCCCTCCTCCCAGCTGGACGTGCTCACGCACCGCTTCATCACCCTCCTCGCCGACACCAGCGACTCCCGAGCATCCGAGAACCGCGTGGCCGATGCCAACATGGCCTGTCGGAAGTTGGCTGTGGCTCACCCTATTCTGCTGCTCAGGTACCACCCACCGCTTGGGGCTTCTGGGCACAGCTCCAGGCAGAGGCCCTCATGCCCTACCCCGAGGGGTTGCTCTGGGAGTGCTCAGCCCGGCCTCCACTCCAGATGGCTGTGCAAGACGGGTCTGGGCTGACAGCTGATATGGGCAAGTGCACAGCCTGGCCAGGCTCTGACAGCCCAGCAGCTGGGCCTCGGGAGGGGCCAGGGCACCCAGGAGAGGACTGTTGCCATATCGCCTCCTCACACACCTGGGACCAGGCGGTGTGGGCCCTGACCCACCAATCTGGGTGGGTGTTTCAGCACTTTCGGCATGGTGTGCACGTCCACGTGTTGGGTGGTCAGGACCACCAAGCACTCTGCCCATCTCCAGGCACCTGCCCATGATTGCCGCTCTCCTGCACGGCCGCACCCACCTCAACTTCCAGGAGTTCCGGCAGCAGAACCACCTGACCTTCTTCCTGCACGTGCTGGGGGTGCTGGAGCTGCTGCAGCCACAGGTCTTCCAGAGCGAGCACCAGGGGGCGCTGTGGGACTGCCTGCTCTCCTTCATCCGCTTGCTTCTGGTGGGTGCCGCCCCTCACCCTCACCCTCACCCTCACCCTCTCCCTCTGCCCTCGCCCCCAGCCTGGGCGGTGGGGTCGTGACCTAGGCAGGGGCCTGTGCCCTTGTCCTTGCCCCTCCCCCATGCCCTCAGCCAGCTGCCCTCACAGCTCTGAAACCGCTCCCCATTCAGCGCAGCCCAGCTGCTCCCATGGCCCTGGCCAGGCCCATTTCACCAGGACAGGCGGGTCCTCTGCACCCACTGTGTCTCTGCTGACCCTACGACCCTGTGGTCATGGCTCTATTTGGTGGTTCCCTATCTGCACTGGGAGGTCATGAAGGACAGGGCCCTTTTGACCCTTGGGACCCTTAACGTAGTGCCCAGTGGCCAGCAGGTGGTGGTGGCATTGGTAGTGCCCAGGGTCCTTTGTGAGGCTCCCGGAGGCGGCGTGGCCAGATGGGGCGTTCGGGCTCTGAGCTCCTCATTGCACTGCTGCTGTTTGCAGAACTACAGGAAGTCCTCCCGCCACCTGGCCCCCTTCCTCAACAAGTTCGTGCAGTTCACCCACAAGTACATCACCTGCAACGCCCCAGCCGCCATCGCCTTCCTGCAGAAGCACTCGGATGCACTTCAGTGAGTGTGCGCGCATCCGTGCGGCTGCACAGGGAGGGCTACTCAGCCCGGCTGCCTCCTGAGTGTCCGGGCCCCGCCCACATCCCCTCCTAGTACCTCCCCACCCTGTTCCCCCCCACCTGGAGCAGAGTCCTCACGGTACCCTGTGCTCTCCCCAGCGACCTGTCCTTCGACAGCAGTGACCTGGTGATGCTCAAGTCCCTCCTTGCGGGACTGAGCCTGCCTAGCAGGGACGGCAGAACTGACCAAGGCCTGGATGAGGAGGGAGAGGGTGAGTGGGCCCCAGGTTCTGCTGGGAAGGGGCTGCAGGTTTGGCTTTCCCCAGCAGCACCACAGTCCTCGGGACTGTCCCAGGTACCCCTGGGCATTGTTGGCCCTGGCCAGTGGCACATGCAGGCAGCACCCTGTTCCTCCATGGGACCTGGCTGAGTCCCCAGTGTTCTGTTGTTTTTTCCATCCTGTGATCCTTATGCCCAATAGTGATCTGCACCGCAGGCAGGGCCATTGGTGCTCCCACGTCCAGCCAACAACTGGAGGGGTTAGTGAGTGAGTGGCAGAAGCCCGCAGGGCCAAGTGGCGTGAAGCCCGGTGGGCGTGAGTGGCTCTCCGAAATCCGTGGAGCACTTAGCACAGAGTCCAGCACTCAGGCGCCTTTGTTGAACGCCTGCTATGTGCCAGGTGAGCACAGGGAGGGAAAGAGCAGGTGACAGGCACTCCCCGTGCTGCTTGTTTCATCAAACTTACTGAGCGCCCATGGGCACCAGGTAACCTGCTTAGCCGGGGTGGTGGCCACACCTTCTGAGTCCTGTGTGATCCCTGCTGGGGCAGGGATGACCCAGGTTTGCACCCACGTATCCTGTAGCCTTGATGTTGAGTGTTTCCTGTTGCTCCCCCTGGCAGACCTTCATGGTCTGCAGCCAATAGCACTGGTTTCCTGTCTTCCAGATGAAAGCTCAGCTGGCTCCCTGCCCCTGGTCAGCGTCTCCCTCTTCACCCCTCTGACCGCAGCTGAAATGGCCCCCTACATGAAGAGACTTTCCAGGGGCCAGACTGTCGAGGGTGAGTCTGGGAACCAGGGTCCCGCAGGCTCTCCCAGCAGGGCATCTGGAAAAGCAGGCTAGGGGCACCTGAGGAGCCTGGTACAGGTGCAGATTCTGTCTCATATCTGGAGAAGGGTCTTGGGGAGGGGTGTGCACCTCTGAACGCTTCCCAGTCCACCAGCACCATGCTTGGAGGTCGCTGGCCAAGCAGAATTACGAAGCTAGTGGAACTCGATGCTTTCCACCCTGAGGTGCTGCTGGGGGGTCCTGGGCCACTTCAAGCACTAAGGACACTGCAGAAGGTCCCAGGAGGTGTGGGAGCCAGTGTTCTGATGGGCCACGCTGTACCCAAGAGCCCACAGAAGCTGGACCAGGGACCACCCAGGGCTTCCTGTGCTGCTCTCGACCTGTCCCTGCCTGGCGGGTGGGACAAGGCACAGCCAGGCCGAGGTCCTACTACAGCAGCTCCAGCCCTCAGTCACTCCTCTGCCTGTCTCAGATTTGCTGGAGGTCCTGAGCGACATAGACGAGATGTCCCGGAGGAGACCTGAGATCCTGGGATTCTTCTCTGTGAGTGAGCTGGGGGCTCAGAGGGTGGACTCTGCTGCCCGCATGTCAGCCGCCTCTTACTGGGGTACATGAAGCCCGTGCCCTGTGCCCACATTCCAGAGGCCGGGATGGAGAAGCCTTCAGGGGTGGGGGTAGCACGTGTCTGAACCTGGCCCCTCCACATGCTCACAGTTGATCATGGACCAAGGCAGGGCTGCTGCTCTGCTCTGGGCTGGAACTTGCTGATGGAGTGCTCCCTGCCCGTGGGCCTGAGGTCCCAGAGCTGTCTAGGGACCGGGGAGGGAGCTTGGGGAATGGGGTTCCCTGCTGTTGTCTTTGTCATTGTACTGGCTGTCAGGATGTGGAGATCCTAAGGGCTGAGGGCTTGCACCCTGGACAGCAAGGCTGCCCAGTCACACGCCACCCTACCCTACAGACCAACCTGCAGCGGCTCATGAGCTCCGAGGAGGAGTCGTGCCGTAGCCTGGCCTTCAGCCTGGCCCTGCGCTCCATCCAGAACAACCCCAGGTGAGCACGTGTGCAGCAGGGCCTGGCCATGGGGCTCAAGTGGGGTCTTGAGCCCTGGGCCATATTGGGCATGGAGAGGAGGTGCCCACTCAGCGCCTGCTTTTTCCAGCATTGCAGCCGACTTCTTGCCCACATTCATGTACTGTCTGGGTAGCCGGGACTTTGAGGTGGTGCAGACAGCCCTCAGGAACCTGCCCGAGTACACCCTCCTCTGCCAAGGTGAGTGCAGCCCACCTGCCCTGGTGCCTGTACTCTGGAGCCCTTGGTCCCCGTGGCGCCTCCTGAGGGTCCTGTCTCCCACAGAGCACGCGGCCGTGCTGCTGCACCGGGCCTTTCTGGTGGGCATGTACGGCCAGGTGGACACCAGCGCCCAGATCTCTGAAGCCTTGAGGATCCTGCACATGGAGGCAGTGATGTGAGCCTGCACAGTCGACTGCACGCCAGTCCTGTCCCCTGGCGCATCTGCTAGGGTCCTTGGCCCAGCCCGGGAGGCCTCCAGTTCACTGGTCTCCTGTGGGGAGGGGGAGGGTGCCAAGCTGCCCGAGGCTGGGTGGAGGCAGCACTCAGCCCATGGTCAGGGTTCCAGCCAGCAGCTGAGGTTGGGGGGGCGGTCTACCTGACACTGCCCTGCTTGCAGTGATAGGGCCCCAGCCCAGCTGGGAGGAGATTGTTCCATGGCAGGGGGCGGGTTTTGAATGAAACTTTCTAAACTCAGTGTTGGCTGCTGTGTGCTTGTCTCTGAGTCTGGAGTTGGGAGCCCGTCTGCCAGGCCAGGCCAGCTTCTTCCTGGTGGGTATGTGGGGGGTGATGTCGGTGCCATTGGGAGGCAAGAAAGCCCTGCCTGTTGTGACACAGTCTCAGCTCCTCCACTCAGGCAGCGTCAGGACAGAGGTGACAGTCCCTGGGCCCTCAGCCCCTGAGTCCTCTGCCCACTGGCTTGACCCCTATTGAGTATAAGCCACGGACCACATTGGGCACAGCGAGTGGGCCTGCAGGGGGGCCAGCTGTAGAGCTGCCTTCCAGCTCAGGCAGACCAGTCTCCTCTATTAGGGACCCCAATCAGGAGGCCAGTGCCAGCAAGCCCACCTCCAAATGTCACTGAGAGACAAGGCGGAACAATTCCCTTCCACTGCAGGGTGGGGGCTGGTGTGGAGGTCTCTGGCCAGAACTTGGCCTGGAGCAAGTGTGGGGAGGGCAGTGCCGGGTCAGCCGCTGCACTAGCATCTCCAGGTCTGCCTGCCCTTGACTTTCATTGTGGGTAAGGTGTCCCACCTGTTCACACTCACAGCAGCCAGAGGGTCTTTCCAGCACAGATGTAACTGTCCTGCCTCCCGCTGGCTCTCCAGTAGCCCAGCACTCAGTTCACCCCTGTGTCCCCACAGCCAGGGCCTTCCAGGGTCCAGGTGCTGGCTCCCAGGTTCCTGGGCACCCTCCAGGCTCCTGCTTAGCTAGGGCCACCAGGGGGCACTGTGGCTGGAAATGGACCCAGGCCCTTCCTGGAAGCCCTCGGCCAGGTCCGAGGTGAGGCTGGACTGGTCCTGGCCATACCTGGGCCTCTGGAGACTGGCCCTGGGAGCAGCAAAAATGGTCTCCTTCACCCTGGCCCCAGAGGCCCCTGGCACCTCTCCCAAGCTGGAGCAGACCTGGCTCAGCCCCTCCCTCTCAAGGGCACCCTGCTCCCATTCCTGCTCCTGGCATGTTGGCCTGCAAGCTGCCACCCATACAGCGGCCCCTCAGTGTCCAAGTCCTTCCTGTTTGTCGTGGGCCTCCATCCAGGGTGGGTTGTTTCTTGGCCCTGGGGTAGAGGCTCAGTCCCAGCCCAGGGAAGGGCAGGCTGGAGGCCACACAGCACAGGTATGGAGCTGAGATGCCCTCCTGCTGCCCTGCCTGGGTGCCGTGTGCGTGGCACCTCCCACTCTGCCCAAGCGTGGCTGCCAGGAAATGCCACATCCAGAAAGCCCCCTTTGCATCATGTCACTTACACAATCCCCCTGTACCACCCACCCAAGCTTGGGTAACAGCCATTGGGACATCCATGTGAGTGCCACCACCTCACCCAGGGCCCCAGAGCTACTGGCAGGGGGGTGGTGCATTTCTGTGTTGGGCTGAGAGCATAGGCTCCTGGAGCTTAAAGACCTGGGACCAGGGTGTGAGGGGCCCCTGGATCCCCTTCCTGCACAGTCCCACCAGTGTCAGAGCCCCATGTCCACCACGGCCTGGCTCCCTCATGGCAGAACACAGTGGGCTCTTCACTTGGCAGGGAAGGGCAAAGGGCAGGCGAGTGGACGGTGACTGGGTGGAAGGCCCGGAGCAGGGGGTCTGGCAGCACCTGCAGAACCCACACTTGCTGGGCCGAGCACCATGGCATTAAATTGGTGGCTGGAGCAGCTCACCTGGCCGTGGCACAAGCTGCATTAGGTGCAAGCGTCAGGCGGGAGCAGGTGTGCAGGGCTGTGTTTGCAGGTCCGCTGGTGTGGCTCAAGCCAGCACAGGAGAGGTGCCCCTGAGACCCCCACTGTCCCCTTTCACACGAGGAAACGGGCCCAAGGAAGTGGACCAGCTGGTCCCAGGCAGAGCTGAGCTGAGTGCTAGGGTGCTGCAGCCAGAGTTGGCCCCTGACCACCAACCACATGCCCCTAGCAGTCAGAGCTAGAAGTCCAGTTCTCCCTCCCAAGAGCACTCCTTCTCTGGACCCTGATGCCAGTGCCTGGTCCAGACTGGCCTCTAAGGGACCTGAGGTTGGATCCCATAGGCCATGCCTGGGGGAGTCAGGAAGGGCTGTTCAAAGAAGGTGGAATGTCCAGTGGGTTTTGAAGGATGAATAGGAGTTTTCTAGGTGAGGACTCATCAACCTACAGTTGAGAACACAGCTGTCATTAGTCATCACATGTGGGTGGTGGGCCCACAGCCCTGGCTTCTCACCTGTGCCCCCCTGGTATAAAGTCACATGGAGGGGACTACAAGGCTTGTGGGAAGCAAGGACGTGCTCAGTGAAGGGTGGCTGTCACTTGTAGTTAACAGTGAGGTGCTGTGTCTGGCCAAGGACAGCCATCAGAGGCAGGGCCGGGCCTCATCCACACTGGTCCTGCCCCCTGGCCACCCCTGCCAGCCTGCATGCTCTGTTCACCGGGCGCTGAAGGGCGGGCCCCATTACAAAGGGTTCCTATAACAGCGTGAGGATTAATAACGTATTTATAACACATCATCCTGGTAGCCAAAAATGATCTATAAAAGGGCGGTAAATGTTTTATAATGTTTTTGTAACCCGTTATAAATGATAAATGGCAGACTATAGATGCCGGATCAAATATTTATAACACGTTGTGTGCGCAGTTGGGCTGCCACAGTCCAGGAAAGCCATTAATAATAAAGCGGATGGAAATGTAAACGTTGCCGACATGCCCAGCAACGCCATTTATAATGAAATGTAAAGCTTGGCTGTGGAAGCTGCCTGCGAGCCCCAGCGAAGCCCTGCCCGGGTTCTCCCGGAGCCCGAGAGGAGCGGGGTTGTGAATTATTTGTGAGGACCTATGCTATCCATAGCACACCACATAAATATGCTATTAATACACTGGAGGTGGCAGGCATTATTCACGGGCCCTAATTAATTAATGGGGGCCCCGTAAAGTGAGGTGTCACAGCTTGCAGCTCCCTCCTGCCTGAGGCCACAGGCAGGGCGCTGGTCTCTGCAGCCGTGGCCTTGGGAATCGGGAGGTGGGACATCCTTGGCCTAGCTTTCTGCTGCCTCTGCCTCCTCCAGTCACAATCCATCGCGTGGGCCAGGCGGGGAGCCAGGTTCCCTCGACAGGCCGCCCTGGTGCCTCTGCCCTACATGCCCAGGGATGGGGGTCCTCTGACTGAACATGGGGAGGCTCGGGAGTGAGGGGCCCCCTGCAGGGCCGTGGACCAGCCAGTGTCTGACTCAGCGTGTCACTTGTGCGAAGCCCGCTTCTGTTCTGTGGAACCCGCCTTGGTGACAGGCTCCTGCAGCAGGGGTTCCTCAGGCAAGTTGGCTTGGGAACCGCTGTGCAGTGCGGCTGCCCCCTTGGGGTGAGGCTCTGAGAAGTCCTGTGGGAAACACCCAGAGGGCCGGGCACCGCCTTGTTCTCGGTCCCCCATTTTCTCCCTCCTGGTTTCCCCTCCTCTGCCCTGATGCTGAAGGCACTGCGGGTCTGGAGTGTGTGGGCCGGCAGCCCAGTTCTGTTCCAACTCCGTCCACTGGTCCTGGTCAGGTCAGTTACTGGGGGTTGAATCCACAGGCTGCAGGGCCTACACTCCAAGGCGTGGTGCTGGTCCCCACCACTCAACCCCTCCTAGGGGCCCAGAGGCCCTCCAGAAGCTAAGCTGAGGCACAAACTGGAGCTGGCTTTTGGATGGAAATTCGTGATGCCTCTGGCCTGTCCTTCCCGGGTCCTCAGCACTGTTCCTGCCAGCCCCATGGCTGAGCCCTCTTCCGTCATCACTGAGGATCAGGACACGCTGGCAGCAGGAGGTGAGGGACCCGAGACTGTCTGGCCAGGAGTCCTGCCAGGACCAGGGCGGCCACTCAGCAGGACACCGGCCCCTGGTCCTGGCTCTGCCCAGCGGATCAGGTGGCCCCCTCTCTGCTCAGGACCTGTTTCTTGAGCTGCTGAAGAGGTAGGCTGCACCCACTTGTAGAGGGTGGCTGGAGGTTTCAATGAGAACGTGGGCCCGAGAGCTGACAGGAGAGGCTGGAGGGGACCTAGCTGGGCCCTGTCTCCCCCTCCCCACGCTCTCTGCCATGACTGCACGGGCCTCCTTCGTAGCCACCAAACCTGCCTCTCAATACTTCCCTGCCTGGAAATTCTTACCTTTCCTGTGGCAAGTTAATTCCCACTCCGGCTTCAGGACCAAGACAGAGGCCCCTCTGTCATCGAGTGGCACCGTGTCCCCTTGGAGAGCTGTCACGGGTACATCTCAGTGCTGGTTTGTGTGCGTGTATCAGTCAGGGAAGGATGCAAACTAGCTGCTGTAACAGACCCGGCTCCCAGCAACTGAATTCAGCCCACACTTCTTTCTCACTCGCCCAGAGGCCCACACAGCTGTTCCTGGGCAGCGACGGCCTCCACCTGACCCTCCAGTGTCCAGGCTCCTCCATCTGGGGCCCCATCATCTGGTAGGTCCTTTGCACCCAACCAGTGGACCGTGGAAGTGGAGAGTCTCGAGGTGCACACGTCACCCCCATTGGCAGGGACTCAGCCACACGGCCCCACCTACTTGCAAGGGAGGCTGGAAAATTGGTTCTAGGCAGAGAAAAGAGCCAGTGCAAAAGTCCTGAGGCAGGGACATGAGGGTGTCCACAGGCATAGGAGAGGAGGTGGGAGAGGCCAGGATTGAGGGAAGGGTTTGGAGGGCCCGTTATAAGGACTGCTTTCACTGTGTGTGCTTTCGAGGTGGTGCCATGGGAGGGGTGTGAGCAGGGTGGTACCCTCCCTTTCCCCTTGTTAAAGATTTTGTGTTGACGATAGACTGCAGGTGGTAAAGCAGAAGCAGAGCACAGAAGGCTCCTGTACAGATCCAGGCTCACACCAGGAGAGGGTGGGAAGGTGGCCTGGAGGGGCAGGGCACAGTTTCCTGCGGGACCAGCAGTGAGGAGAGGAGGCAAGGAGCACACCAAACTTTTGTCCTGAGCACCTGGCAGTGACCATGTGGGCTGGCGGTGGGCCGGTGGGTTTGGGGTCTCGGAGGGCCAGGGGTGGCTGAGTGCAGAGACCATGGGCCAAACTGAGGCCAGGAGAGCTGGGCGGGTGTGGGGAGGGTGAGGTCAGGGAGTGGCAGGGGAGATAAGGCTGGAAGGCCTGGAAGGCGTGATAAGGTCCTGGACTTCGTGCTGTGGAGGCCTGGCTGGGTGGGGCTCGTCCCTCAGCTGCTGGGGAGGGGTGACCACGGTGGCCAGAGGGCCGGAGGGAGCCTAGGTGAGGCAGGAGTCCGAGGCCGGGAAGTTCCTGGGCAAGTAGAATAGGGAAACTGAGACAGGTAAACAAGCAGCGTGCCGCCATCTGGTAAACCCTGTCTCCCCTGAACCAGGGACACGCAGAGTAAATGGTTTGTACGTCTCCTCCCCAACCAGAAGGTAAACAGCTTAACTCACCCCTCAGGGGGACGGACCGCGGGAATCCAGCGAGTGCCACTTGCCAACCACATCCAGACAGGTGAAGTAAAGGGTAAACCTCCGTCGGGCACATCAGCATAAAGCCAGTGAATGTTCGTTCTACTGATCGTCCCCAAGACCTTCCCTAGACTCCCAGCCTTTAAAACCCCTCAAAACCGCCCGGCCGGGCGTGGCTCAGCGGTTGAGCGTCGACCTGGGATCCAGGCGATCGGGGTTCAATTCCCAGTCAGGGCACATGCCTGGGTTGCGGGCTCAATCAATGACTCTTTCATCACTGATGTTTCTATCTTTCTCTCTCCCTCTCCTTTCCTCTCTCTGAAATCAATAAAGATATATTTTAAAAAAATAAAATAAACCCCCTCAAAACCAAGATCCTGGGGGGGGCGGGCGGTGGGATAAACGGTGATGGAAAAACAACCAGGTCCCAGCCCACACCCTCCCTCCCAGGAGCACACCGCGCCTTCCCCTCCCCCCACAGGTGTGCACCCCCTAAACGCTAAGGGTCCCTAGGAGACTTGCAGCCAGGGGAACGATGGGCAGGCTTACCCCCTGAACCTGTCTCCGAGGCCCCCTTTTCTCTGACTTTCCAATGAGCCAAAGCAGGCCCACCTAGGCTCTCCCGTTGCTTCTTCTACCCTAAGCCCTTCCTTGTGTGAGCGTCCCCAGCTTTAATAAACGTACCCTCAAATCACCCGGACTCGCGTTGCGGAGCCTCTCCTGCACGAAGTCAAGAACCCACACACTGCCAGCGGGCCTGAGGCAGACCCGCTCGGGGCCAGGCCCCCTCCCGACAGGGAGACTGGCACAGTGGTCGGCGAGATGACGGTGGCTGGACGGGAGGGGAGGAGTGGGTGGGCGGGGGCACCTGGCTGGGGGCCTGTGAGGAGCAGGGTGGACAGGAGGAACTGCTGTGTGTGAGTGCTGGTAGGGTCACCACCACAAAGGCTGCCTCCCAGCCGCTGTGCCCAGAGCAGCCCACGTGGCGACCGAGGGGGACATCTCACCGACTTTTCCAGTTCTCCTCACTGCTGCCTTGAGGTCAAGAAAACCTGTTGGCTCCTGTTCCAGGGCGGGCCACTTGCAGGCTGAACACATGGCCCTTTGTCCTCATGCTGGGAACCCCCGGAGGTGTGGGCAGCAGCCGTGGCCCGCGAGCATCCCAGGTCTCGGGGGCCCTCTGCCCAGCCCCTGCCTGCACGCCCCTGAGACCGGAGCTCGCTGTCTGCACCCAGGTCCCGCTCACCCTGTCGGGCAGCCGGGTGTCCACACCCCAGGGCCCACCTGCAGGGAAGAGCTGGGCCTGGGCGGAGGACCTGGGCTTCTGCTCCTTTGAGTGGGCACGGGGAGGCACCCCGTCCCGTGCCAGGGGCCACTCCGGGGAAAACACCTTCCTTCCTGCTTGTGGGCCTTGTCTGGACAAGCCCTGGGGCTGGGCGGCCAGGGGGGTGGGTTCTGGCGGCCGGGCTTCCGGCTGCCTGTCGGGTTCCCTGGGAAGAATGCATAGGGAGCCCCCCACAACTGGACAACAGGGCCCTCCGGGGGTGCTTTCCTTGGTGACCTGTGGCACAGACCTCTCAGTGGGAACTGGGAATGGGGGGCTCTGGGCACCAGGAGCGGCCAGGGCGGGTGCAGGAGGGAGCGGGGTGGGAGCCTCTTCTGAGTTGGGAGGAGGGAGCCCGCCTTGCCTGGCCCCCCAGCGGGCGGGAGAACCCCAGTGGGCACCTGACTTTTTATTTTTTTATTTTTTTAACCCTCGCCTGAGGATATGTTTTTATTGACTTTAGAGGGAGGAGGGGAGAGCACAGGACGCTCCAGCCAGGGAGCCACCGGCCGGGGCAGAGCCCCCACGGAAGTCCCTTCCCGGGGTCACCCTGCGCCGGGCGTTGGGGGGCGCTCCCGGGAGACCACGGGCTGTGTCCTTCGTGCGACCCTGGCCGGCCTGTTTCCCCGTCTCCCCTCCCATGAGGGCGGTGGTGGGGGGCGGAGGGGCACTGGAAAGGGGGCGGCCCCGAAGAACCCCGGGAGCCGCCGAGGCCGCAGCCCAGGCGGGCGATGCCCTGGTCCCGGCGGGCGGCTGCCGCGGGGGGAGGCGGCGGGGCGGGGCCGGACGGGGGCGGGGCCTGGAGGTGGGCGGGGCCTGGCCGAGGCCGCAGCCAGTGCGGACCCTGGGGGGCGGGCCCGGAGCGACGGGGCCCTGGCAGGGGGCGGGGCCTGGAGTGAGGGGCGGGGCCCTGTGGGGCCGCAGCCAGTGGGGTCCTGGTGGGCGGGGCGCTCCGGGGGCGGGGCCCTGATGGAGGGGCGGGCCTGTGGGGCCGCAGCCAGTGCGGGCCCTGGTGGGCGGGGCGCCCCGGGGGCGGGGCCCAGGTGGGCGGGGCCGGCGGGCGGACTCTCCGGGCCGCTGCGGTCCCGCCGGCTGCACGGCCGGCTGCGCGTCCCGGGGCTCGGGGCGCGGGGCGCGGGCCCCCCTTTCTCGCGGCGACGTCCCTGGCGCCTGCCGCGCGGGCGGCGCGCTGCCCACATGGCCGCCATCAAGGCGCTGCAGCAGTGGTGCGGGCAGCAGTGCCAGGGCTACCGGGACGTGAGCATCACCAACATGACCACGTCGTTCCGCGACGGCCTGGCCTTCTGCGCCATCCTGCACCGCCACCGGCCCGACCTCATGTGAGTGCCCGGCCCCCCGAGGCGCCCCGGGGGCCCCGCGAGCACGTCCCCCGAGGCCCTGGGCCGCGGCCAGGACGCCGGCGCCCCGCCGGCTTAGTCAGGCGGTGACTCAGGCCCGCGTTCCGCTGTCGGGGCGCAGCCGCCCTCCCTGCGGTCTCCCTGGGGGGGTCACTCGGGGCTTCCTGTGGGCTGCTGCCCCTCCCCCAGCTTCCCAGGGACTTTTAGGGTGCAGCCCGGGGGCACTGAGGGGGAGGGGCAGTGCAGAGCAGGAAGCCCGAGCCCCCGCCCCGCGTCCTGCCAGGGCCCCTGCACCTTAGGGTGACAGGGGATGAGTGGAGGCAGCGCCGACCCCTGGGAGCGAGGGCGGTGGGCAGGGGGGGGCCAGGCCTCCCCCCCAGGATAGCCCCGGAGGCGAGGCTGGGAGGCTGGGAGGCGGGAGGCTGGGAGGCTGGGAGGCTGGGAGGCTGGAAGCCGGGAGGCTGGGAGCTGGGAGGCTGGAAGCCGGGAGGCTGGGAGCCGGGAGGCTGGGAGGCTGAGAGGCTGGGAGCCGGGAGGCTGGAAGCCGGGAGGCTGGGAGCCGGGAGGCTGGAAGCCGGGAGGCTGAGAGCCGGGAGGCTGGGAGGCTGAGAGGCTGGGAGGCTGGGAGGCTGGAAGCTGGGAGGCTGGAAGCTGGGAGGCTGAGAGGCTGGGAGCTGGAGGCTGGGAGGCTGAGAGGCTGGAGGCTGGGAGGCTGAGAGGCTGGAAGCTGGGAGGCTGAGAGGCTGGAAGCTGGGAGGCTGAGAGGCTGGGAGCTGGAGGCTGGGAGCTGGGAGGCTGAGAGGCTGGGAGCTGGAGGCTGGGAGCTGGGAGGCTGAGAGGCTGGAAGCTGGGAGGCTGAGAGGCTGGGAGCTGGAGGCTGGGAGGCTGAGAGGCTGGGAGCTGGGAGGCTGGGAGGCTGGAAGCTGGGAGGCTGAGAGGCTGGGAGCTGGGAGGCTGGGAGGCTGGCCCTGCCTGTTGCCAGGTCCTGTCCCCACTCCTGGACCTGCTCCATCAGCTTCTCAGCAAAGCTCTTAGGCGGGGACGGGCTTGCCGAGACCCAGCTCTGAACTCCAGAGGGCAAAGCTTTGCGGGAGGGGCTCCTGGGCTAGGCGGAGGGGGCTCAGGAGGGCTCGCCTTCTGGGAAGGCCGCCTGCAGCCCTTGGCGGTTAAAGCGTTCTCCTGAGATGTCGGGGCTGGAGCCAGGGGTGGGTGGAGTAGGTTTGCAGGGAGGTAGGTGCTGCTGCCCTCAAACAGGGAAACTGAGGCCCACAGAGGAGACGCCCTGTTCAGGTCACAGAGCAGGTCAGGCACAGTCAGGGCTGGCAGTTGGGGCTCCTCCCCTGCACCCAGATGTCCCCTGTCCCCCCAAGGACTGCCTCTGAGCACCTCTCTCTGCGGGGACGCTCCTTTTGACAAAGAGGTCCCCACGCAATTCCTCTTCCCTCCTGAGGCTCTGAGATGCATTTGTGGAGCTCCAGGGAGCCCCATGTGGCACTTGGGCAGCAGCCTCTGCTCCTCACCGAGGGAGGTGCCTGGTCACCCTGGAGGCAGAAGATGTGGGGGCAGAACTGAACACCGGAAGCAGGGCAGGGGGAGGGAGACTGGGGGTGTGGAGACTGGGAGAGGAACCTGGAGCGGAGGTTGGCAGGCTGAGCACCACCAGGGTGCATGCAGGGTCCTGGAGAAGGCTGGCTGGGGACTGAGCCCAAACAGCCCAGACGAGGCCACATGAGAAGTCAGAACTTGGAGGGGAAGGTGGTGCCATTGTCTGTAGGCTCAGCAGCCTCAGGACGACCACATAGATGGAACTGGAGATTTGGGGCCTTTCTGAGCCCTGGGAGCTTCCATCTGCTCCCAGCTGTGCTGGTGCAAGAGGCCCAGTGTCTGTGTGTGTGTGTGTGTGTGCGTGTGTGTGCGCGCCTGTCCCAGCATGCACTGCCAGCGGTGAGCAGAGGCATGTACACACGGGCATGTACGAGACCTGGCACAGGCAGGCGTCACACAGCCGCTAACCTAACTGTTATTGAGCGCCTGCTGTGTGCTGAGCTCTGCATTCTCTGCAAGATGACCGGGGCCCCTGCCTTAGGGAGTGACATTTCAGTCACGGACACACAGACAGCGAAGGACACAGACTGCAAATGAGTGAATGGAAGCCCCGGGCAACTTCAGAGAGCGTGAGGGCCCGGCTGAGAGGAAGAGGAGGCTGCCCGCCCAGCCCCAGCCGCACGTGGCACGGAGTTATCTTATTTACTGCTGGCTTGGCTGTTGTCCACCTGTCCACTGGACTTTCAGCTCCACAAGGGTGGAGTGTCTGTTTGTTCTGTTCATGGCTATGTCCTCAGTGCCTGGAACAGTGTCTGGCCTATGACAGGTGCTCAGCAGATATCAGCACATAGTTGGAGGTCCGAGGATACGGGCTTGCACTTGGGGCTCAGTAGATACGGTAGGAGTTCGGTAGTTGTAAAGCTGGGGCTGTGCAGGTGGGAATGCAGAAGGGAGGAGCCGGAGGTCATGTGACCACGGAGGCAGGTATTGGAATATTGGGCCACAAGCTAAGGACAGCCCACAAGGAACAGATTCTGCCCCGCCGGGTGTCTGGCCTCCAGAACTGTGGGGGATAAATGTGTGCTGTTTTAAGCTGCCCGGTGTGTGGTCGTTTGTTACAGCGGGACCAGGGAACAGTGCAGGTTCCCGTACCCGATGGGGTGCAGCTGGGGCTCCGTAGATGCTGACTGATGAGGGGCAGGCACGGGAGGTGGGCCCTTTGTTGTCCCCATGCTGTGCGTTATTTTATTATTTTATTTTTTGAATCCTCACCTGAGTGGAAGGGAGAGAGAGAGAGAGAAACCTCGGTGTAAGACACATCGATTGGTTGCCTCTTGCACTCACCCCGACCGGGGCCGGGGACCTAGCCTGTAACCGAGGCACGTGCCCTTGGCCGGAATCAGAGCCGGGACCCTTCAGTCTGAGGTCCGACACTCCAGCCACTGAGCCAAACTGTCCAGGGCCCGTGCCTGTGCCTTAAATGCCCACATCCACGCTGACCCCTGCAGTGCCTCCGGGCTAGGCCACGGTGGCTGGGAGGGGCCATCTCCCAGTGGAGCCCCGAGCTGCCCGCCAGCCCCCAGAGGCCCAGGGAGAGGAGGGGGCTGGGAAGGACGGTGCAGGGCGAGACCACCCCACACTCCCCGTCTGGCGAAGACCCTCTGGCAGCAGGAGGGTGGACATCCTGTCTCCACGTCCCCTTTGTCTCATCTCAGTCCTTCCTGCTTCATGGGAACCGTTTCCTCTTGGCCCTCGGCGGAGGGAGAGCGGCCGTGAGGAGCCGCTGGGCGCCGAGCCAACCAGGTGGGGACGGCTGCCCGCTCGCCCGGTTCCAGGAGTTCGCGGGTGGCTCTGCTCCAGGAGGCGGTGGGGCCGGCTTTGGTGGCTCCTCAGGGACCCTGGGAGGTGGGGGTGAATCTGTGGTTGAAGATGGGCTGGTGCCCGCCGCAGCCGTAAGTGTTTCCCCTGCGAGGTCAGGTGAGCAGCCCGCTGAGCCCAGCACCCACCCAGCACACGCAGCCCAGGGCGGAAACCTGTCGGGCTCCTTTGCTTCAGGGCCTGACCAGGAGGGACTGAGGTTTCCAGGAGGGGGGTGGGAGGAGGGGCAGGTTCAAGGCAGATGCCCAGGCAGGAGCCCTTCCCAGCAGCAGGCAGAGTGTCCCAGGGCTGCCCGAGGAAGGGGGGCATCGTTGCCGGGCCATTTGTAGCAGTTGTGGACGGCTGGCCCGAGTGGGGTGTCAGGGAGCCAGCTGCAAGCTCACTGGGCCTCATCCCCAGCCCGTGGTGAGGGTGACCGGACCTTTCCCTGCTCACAAGGGTGTTGGGGCCCAGGGCCAGAAGCAGGGCCGCTCCTTGACCACTATTCTAGACACACCCGCTGTTGGGGGTCAGCAGAGCCTCTCCCAGAGGCCCCCACCCAGAAGCTCAGAGGTAGCAGTTTCCCTTCCTGGGCCAGGCCCACCTCCCCTCCTACGTGAGGTCAGCAGGAAGCTGACTGGGGACAGAGGCCTTCTGTTCCTCGCCTGAGGGCCTGCTGCCCAGCCTTCCGGCCAGAATCTCCAGGATGGACGCAGGAGGGGCTGCAGGCCTCACTCCTCCAGGACAGCCCAGGGCCCAGCACCCCCGTAAACCCCCACCCTAGGCCACTGAAGAAGCCCCAGGGCTGATCCCTCTGGCTGGGCCCAGCTCTGGGCCCGGGGTGGAGGCCAGGGTCCACAGGCAGGTGGAGTGTGGGTCTCCATCCACCACCCCAGGGGGCCCTCAGCCACAGTCCTCAGTGTCTGGAGTCCAAACCCCTCCCTGCCCCCACCCCATCCCTTGAAAGCTCAGTCTCCCCTGCAGACCCGCCCTGGGTCACTGACCGCTCCTCAGTGAAATGCCTGTGGAGGCCTGAGTGGGTAGCCGGCGGAGGTGCCTCATTTGCCCACCAGGTACAAGAAGGTGGGGGCCTTGGAACCAGCCCTGCCTAGGGCCTCAGGCACCTGGTCAGGGCCCCCCTCTCCCAAGGTCTGTCCCAGCGTGTCTGTCTGTTGGAGTCTCTTTCCCCTGAACCCTGTCTCCCCACCTCTGCTGGGTGGCCTCTCCTGTCTTGTCTCTGTCCCCCTCCATCTCTCTCTGCCGTCTCTGTCTCCGCCTCCAGCTCTCTGTCTGTCCCTCTGTTTCCCCTTCACTGCAGGATTAACTCCAGATGTGCCGGAGGTGCCTGGAGAAAGCTCCGAGAATGGCTTTCCCTTCTGTCGGCCCCAGCGCGCCCCCTCACCCCCCTCTACCCCCACCCCCCAAGGCTGCATTTTATTCCAGGAAATAAACAGCATGAGGTCAGCTCTCCAGGAATTTGGAGGGACACACATGCCCTGGAACCTCCAGGCAGCCTGGGGTCAACAGTCCTGGTCAGTTGTGGCCACGGGAGGCAGGCAGGGGGGCCGGGCTGGGCGCATGGTGGCATTAGGCAGACAGAAGTTCAGGACATGTGGACCCAGTGGGGCCATTCACTGGGCTGGTGATGGAAGAAGTGAATGCCGACGGGACGCTCACACCGCAGCATTTATGGAGCGCCGGCTGTGTGCCTGGCCCTGGCGGGTACCTCGGAGTTCCAAACCTGTGGTCCAATAAGGCCTTAAACATAAGCCGGTGCCTCCTCGAGGGCCACCCAAGGCCAGAGTGTCCATCCACCGGGCTGCTGACTGGGCGCTTCAACTGCAGCAGTGGGTGGGCCCCTGGTCAGGGTCGGGTGTCGGTGGCCGGATCCTCCTGGGGCTCCTGTCCTGGCGTGTGGATGGCCATCTTCCCTCTGTGCGCATATCCGTGTCCTAGTGTCCCTTTTGATGAGGACACCGTCTTTTTGGATCAGGGCCACCCTAGTGACCTCATTTCAGGTGGATTCTCTCTGTAAAGACCGTTTCCAAATCAGGTCACATTCTGAGGTCCTGGGGTTGAGGACTCCAGCAGATCGTTTAGGGGGCACAACCCAGCCTGGCCCACCAGGGCCCCCCCCGCTGGCAGAAGGCTGGTCTGGCTGGGCTTCCTGAGGCCGGGCGGGGTCCCCCCTTGGTGCTCTTTGAAGGGGTTGGCAAGGCAGCCCTTAGCCTGGTGATTTCCGCAGCCCTGAGCCCATGCTGGGAGGGACGTGCGCTTGGGCACTGGCCTGAGCAGCCACAGGCTGAGCAGTGTCCACTGGGGGAGGCTGGGGGAGCCCGGCCCTGGAGGGACTGGCCGGGTGCTCAGGCCCAGCACAGAGGCCTCAAGTGCCCAGGAGCAGCTTGGACTTGGTCCTGAGGGACTTGGTCCTGAGGGACTTGGGCCCTGGAACTCCAGTGAAGGGCAGTTCTGCAGCCTCGGACCTGCTCACCTCTGACCCTGCTCAGCGGGGGCTGGCATGTCTCCTGGGTGCCCCGATCTACCTGGAGCTCTGGGGAACTCACTCTGGGCCTGGGGAGGAAAGAGCCCCACAGGGCAACTGGCAACCCCGAGCCCACAGGCTGCAGCCCCTGGGAGTTTGAGGCTGATTCAGGGGGCAAGGGGCCTCCTCCCATTTGTTTGGAGACAAAGCAGAACTTGTTTCCTTGCCCTCCCTCCACGGGGCATTTCGCTGAGGAGCGGTCAGTGACCCAGGGCGGGTCTGCAGGGGAGACTGAGCTTTCAATGGATGGGGTGGGGGCAGGGAGGGGTTTGGAGCCCCAGACACTGAGGGCCGTGGCTGAGGGCCCCCTGGGGTGGTGGATGGAGACCCACACTCCACATGCCCGTGGACATGGTTGGGGTAAAGCTGGGGTGGACAGTGGGTGCTCGGGCTGTGCTGACAAATGCCTTACCCACCCTTCCCGCTCCTCTGGTCATCTGTCCGCCCAGAAACAAATGTGTCCCCCATCCTGTCCTGCCCACAAAGCGCCGTCTGTGCTCGCGGGTGGTCTCGGCATCTGGAACGCGTTACCTGGGAGGTGGTCCGAGTGGAAGCGGGGAGGTTTCCGGGAGAGCCGGGCAGGTTAATGAATGGTGGGGCCTCCGGGGGAGGCGGGTAGACGCAGCCCCGGCCTCTCCCACTCCCCACCCCGTGGCCTGGCCTCAGTAACAGGCTGTCCGGCGTTGTGATGGGGTCTCTGGTCAGCTGGCCACAGGGCTTCGGCTGCCCCTCTGTGTGAGACCTACCTGGCCTTCAACAGGGTCCCCAGATTCACTCACAGAAACTTCAGCTGTCCCGTCCCACGGGACACTGAGGCCCCGGGAGAAGAGAGGGCTCGCACGGGGTCAGCAGCGCAACCTGGGGGAGTCAGATGCACCCTCTCCCCAGCTCTGAGGCTTCTGAAACAATCCAGGTCATGCTGAAGTTTCAGGAATTCGGTTCAGGCCCCAAGGAAGCAACACGGACAGATAGGCAGACAGATCTGTTTAATCTGCTGGGGTCTGGCAGTGTTTTCTGCTCAGAGTGTCCTCCTGGGCACTCGAGGGGCTGTGGTGCCCACGCTGGGCATGGGCTCAGGGCGCTGGCGGCCTGGCTGTGGGACCCCGTGACTGGGACGTCCTGCACCCTGTGGTCAAGTGTGTATGTGGGACGGGGGCTCTAATATTCTCAGCCATGAGAAGGAGGGTCTGTCCCCTCGGGAGGAGGCTGGACGCCTGGTGGGCACTTAATGCCACGTCCCAAGTGGTCCAACCTCGAAAGCCTGGACCCTGGAGCCGCAGCCTGGCTTTGGTCTTCCCTGCTGTGTGACCTTGGGCAAGTCACAGAGCCCCTTGTGCCTCAGTTTCCTCACCCATGAGCGGCGGGCATTGCTAGCATGTGGGGGCGTGAGCACTGACTGAGCGGGTGTCATGGGAGGTGCTGGGGGACCAAAGAATGGTGGGGGGTGGCAGAGCTTCATTCCTCTGTACACCACTGTCCCTGCCCTGGGAGCCTCCCGCGTCCACCCATGTTCTCACCCCCGGGACATACCAGCCCAGAGCTCAGAGGGGTTTGGAGGCAGCCCCCGAGCTGTGCCCTCTGTGTTCAGGGCTGGAGCCCGTGTGCCGGCCGGCCCTGCCCTCCTGAGGCCGCAGCGACCTCACCCCTTCCCAGGAACACCGCACACGTCTCGGTTTCTCCATTTGGGCGGAATGACCTCTGAGGCCCTCCTTCTTGGGGTCTGAGCTGCTTCCACCCTTGTATGTTTATCTCCTAGAAACTACGACTCTCTCAGGAAGGAGAACATTTATGAGAACAACAAGCTGGTGAGTCCCTGTCCCTGACCCGACCCCGCCAGTGGAGGGGAGCTGTGGAGGGAGGCCGGGTCACTGGAGCTCTGCAGCTGTCCCGGGCCCCGTGACACCAGCTGCCCGGAAATAGCCTCTGACCTGTAGCAAGCCCACTGGTCCCCTTCTTCTGAGCAGAGGGTGGGGCGGTGTCTGGACCCTCCTTCCCATCCAAGGCAGAGCCAGCCCAAAGGTGGCTCTGGGAGAGCAGGGCCCTTGGATGGGTCCTGGGTGGGCCATTGGCTGCTCCTCCCCTGGGGAACCACCGCCCTGGCCACCAGGGTCCTGCACACCCTGCCTCCAGCCATGCTGTGGGCTGCCCTGTGTCCCAGCTATGAGCCTTCCCTGGGCCAGCCAGCCTGTCTCATTGCTGCAGAGTAGGCTTCGTGACAGAGGGCTGGTGACAGAGGGCAGAGTCCACCCCTCGTTGTCCGTGTGCCCTGTGCTCTCGCTGGGTGGGGACAGGGCCTCGGCTGATGCTTATTAGGAGCCCACGGGCGCCAGCTCCCGAGCTCCTTCAGTCTGGCACGGTCAGGATGTGATCCCCATTGTACAGATGAGTAAACTGAGCCCCAGGGAGGTCATCCAGGCTGAGCCGAGCTGGAACCTTGAACCCAGACTTTTCTGGGCTCCTAGTGGGTTTCTTGCCTCTGGCACCTTCTGGGTGAGCTGGTGGCCTGGTTGAGGAGGACGAGGGGTCTCCAGCCCGCTCCCTGCTGACCACCCCTCCCAAAGGCCTTCCGCGTGGCAGAGGAGCAGCTGGGCATCCCAGCCCTGCTGGACGCCGAGGACATGGTGGCCCTGAAGGTGCCAGACCGGCTGAGCATCCTGACCTACGTGTCGCAGTACTACAACTACTTCCACGGACGCTCCCCCAGTGAGCGGTGCTCCCCTGCTGCCCTCCCGCCAGCACCCAGCCCTGCCCTGTGGCCGCAGGCAGCTCCCGGTGCCACGGCTTCCTCCCCGGGGGCCCTGGCTCAGAGCAGGCTCAGCAGGCCCCACTTTCTCTTGTCCACTGAACAGACAAACCAGCTCCCCTCCGCCCCCTCCTGGGCCTCGGTTTCCCTGTCTGTGCCCCTGGGGTCTGTGCCTATCTGTCCTGCCTCAGGTGCTTGGCAGGCCCCCGAGGGCTTCCAGGCACAGCTCCCAGTGTCCCCCCATTTGTTCCTGACATTCAGCCCTGGTGGCTGGGGGTGGGAGAGTGAGAGGGCAGCTCCAGGCCTGGCGGGCAGGGAGAGGCAAGCCGAGGCCACTCTTTTCCAGCCGCTTTGTGCTTCATGCCTTCCCCCCACATTCCTTGCCCAGGCTTTAGAAATCCCCAGAATCACTCTGGGCGAGGGGCCAGGCCCGCCTTTTCATTCCCACTTTGTGGAGAAACAGAAAAGTCCCTCATTCCTGACCCCAGATCAGGGGGAGGGAGCGGAGGGTGTCGGTGAGGCCAGGCTCCAGCTGGGGTTGGCATTGGCTGCTTGCTGGGGCTGCCCCTCCCCATGGGCCCCCCTGCCAGCAGGAGCTGCCCTACCTCCCCTTCCCATATTCCAGGCCCCTGGTTGGGCACCCCCACCTCCAGGGACTCAGGCAGGGGTGGCCTAGACACTTTGAGAGCCAGGGTGGGGGCTGGGCCAGTCCCCCTGACCCTGTGTCTCATGACAGTTGGGGGCATGGCCAGCATCAAGAGGCCCCCGTCAGACTCTGAAGAAGAACCATCTGGAAAGAAGGCCTCACCCCAGCTGGCCGGGCCCTTGTCCCACCCAGCCCGGGGGCAGCCGCTGTCTCCGGTCAGCACAAACACCACTGTCCAGCGGAAGGACAAGGGTACAGAGGGCCCCCCGCCGAAGGCTGTAAGCACCCAGCCCTGCCCTCCCTCTGGTTCTTGGGTTTTCCACTGGCTTTCACTGAGTGGGTCTGGACGGACTGAGTATAGCCCC
Source organism: Miniopterus schreibersii (assembly GCF_964146895.1). Classification (NCBI taxonomy): domain Eukaryota; kingdom Metazoa; phylum Chordata; class Mammalia; order Chiroptera; family Miniopteridae; genus Miniopterus; species Miniopterus schreibersii. The sequence continues at coordinate 101,482,007 of NC_138105.1, forward strand.
TGAACCCCAGGACCCAGGATGGGGTGGGGTTCCCTTGATCCCTGCACAGCCTCAGCTGACGTTTATCAGGAGCCCATGGGGACCAGCTCCCGAGCTCCTTCAGTCTTGCATGGTCCGGATATGATCCCCATTGTGCAGATGGGTAAACTGAGGCCCAGGGAGGTCACACAAGCTAAGCTGAGCTTGAACCTTGAACCCAGACCTATCTGGGCTCCGAGTGGGTTTCTTGACTCTGGCTACTCCCTCTCCCGCGGGTCCAGGAAAGAAAGTGGGGTGTGTCCCTTCCTTCTAGGCCAGCCCAGCAAAGTGAGCTGTGCCCTGTCCCTAGTTTTCAGTGGTGGAGCCTGAAAGGGGCGGTAACTTGTGCTTGGGCGCCCCCTGCTGTCCCTGGGCTGTCACACCAGGCTGCAGGGAGTTGGGGTTGGGCAGCATGTGGCCGGGATGTTGGGAGTTGGATTGGATTTCTGTGCCTTGAGGTGGGAATTTGGGGAGTTCTGGCCCCTCGATACTCCCAAAGCCAGGCCTCCAGCCCCATCCCCTGGGCCAGGCTGGAGACCCTGAACTTGGTGTCCAGCTGGCCTGGGCATGAGCCCCGGCTGCTCCTCTGTGGCCTCAGTTCTCTGGTCCATGAAGTGGGGTCTTCTCGGGGCTGATTGGGCAGCTGTCAGGAGGGGGGCTGGGCCAAGGGGGGAGCTCAGGACCTCAGCTGTAACCCTTCCCAAGGGCCAGGGCACGGCGGGCGGCTCTGTCAGCAGCGCCTGCGGGGTCTGCGGCCAGCACGTGCACCTGGTGCAGCGATACCTGGCCGACGGGAAGCTGTACCATCGGAGCTGCTTCAGGTAGGCCCGTGTGTGCCTGGGGGGGAGCTGAGGGCACAAGCACTTTCTGGGGTGTCTGCCCCCCTAACCGGTCCTTGGAGGAGTCTGACTCAGAGGTTGGCAGCCATGAGAGGGGTTCGTGCGTGAACGGACACGGGAACACCTGAGCATAGTCTCTGGGGTCTGGGTCGAGTGACGCCAGCTGGGGCTCCCTGTCTCCGCCCCCCCAGGTGTAAGCAGTGCTCCAAAACCCTGCGCCCCGGCGCCTACAGTTCTACGGCAGAGCGAGGCGTCTTCATCTGTTCCAGCCACCACCCCACAGCCGCCTCTACAAGCCCCACGTTGCCGGGCCTGGCCCTCAGACAGCCAGGGGCCATCCCCACAGACTCCAAGTCCCCCAGTGCCCACCAGACAGCCCAGGAGGCGCGTGGGTGGAGAAGTGCAGGGCCAGAGGCCAGGCCTGCAGCCCGGGAGCTCGTGGGCAACTCAACAGCCAAAGGCTTCGTTCCTTCTGCGGCTTACCCCCCGGTGACCACTTCCTCCCATGTCCCCTTGGGGAGCCTGTCTGGGCCCAAGCTCTCAGCGGGCCCTGTGGGTGGCAAGGCCAGTAAGCGTGTGACCAACAGCTCCCCGACAGGGTGGTCATCGCCAGCACAGGACACGGCAACAGTCAGCCCCCGTCCTTCTGTGACCCTGAGCGCCCTGGACCCTCACCCGGCCACACAACAAGGCTGGGCAACCCCCCAAGTGTCAGCCCCCCAGACTAAGCTCAGTTCAAGCCCAGTGTCCCCAGGCCCAGCAGATGCCCCGGCCTGGACCCCGTCAGCCTCCAGGACACAGCAGGCCCGGGAGAGGTTCCTGCAGGCGCCTGGAGCCGCCCCCAGCACCGGGCCAGCCAGCAGGGCCCCAGCTGCAGCAGATGCTCCCTCCAAGGTCGACCTAAAAGAAAAGGCGCTGAGCCACCTCCAGAAGGCCCTTCCGGGGTTCGGCGGGGCTGGTGCTCAGGCGCTTGGCAGGTGTGTGGAGGAGGACGACTGGGGTCCCCAGAGGACAGAGGGGTTGGGATGGCTGGGGCTCTGCCCTGGCTGGCCATGCGATGGTGGGCTTCATCCCCCAGCCACAGTCTCCTCATCTGGGAAATGGGGAGGAGACAGGGGAGCCAGAGTGCTTGGTGGGCAGTGGGAGGGGACCACAGTTACCACTGTGGCTGCCTCTGCATGCTTTTGGGGGGGTGCAGGTACAGCAACACTGTCAACCGGGGCCCCCATGTGGCACACGCTCAGTCCTGCTGAGGACACCTGTTTAACATGAGGATGCAGGGGCTGGAGTGGTCTGGGTGTCACCTGCCTGACCCGAGTGGGGCTCTGAGCCACCCCTGCCCATGTCCCAGCCCTGCCTGTGCCTTCTGCACACTGGACACGGAGCAGAGGCTGTCATGGGATGAAGGAGGGTCTCTGTCAGTGTCCTGGGGCAGCTGGGATAAAGCGCTGTGGATGGGGGGACTGACCCAGCAGACACTGGTCTGCTCACAGCTCGAGCCCAGAGTGTGAGATCGAGGTGTTGCAGGGCCAGCTCCCTCCTCAGGCTCTAGGGAGGGTCTTTCCTGCCTCTTCCAGCTTCTGGAGGCCCTGGGCATCCCTTGGCTCATGGCTGCACCCTCCCTCTATGCCTCTGTCATCGCATGTCTGTTTCCCTCTGTGTCTATGTGTCTGTTCTTCTGTCTCTTATAAGGACATTGGATGTAGGGCCACCTTAATTCAGGATGACCTCACCCTAACTTGATTACACTGGCAGAGGGCCTATTTCCATGCCGGGCGGACATGAATTTGGGGGACCCCATTCACCTCACTCCTCACCTAGTGAGTAAGGAGACCCCACGCCTGGCTGGCTAACAACGCGGTGCCCACTGCCTCATGCTCCCCCTCCGCTCGGAGCTGCCCCATGGCTCCCAGGTTGGCCACAGGACCAGGAGAGTGAGCTCGGCAGGCCCAGGCCAGCCCACAGCCCTGCGCAGGTGGAGGAGGGAGGGGCTGGGGGCATGCCCCCCCACATCCACACATGGTGTGTGTTTTGGGGGCACTTAATTCTCATTCCACACCAGCGTTAAACAGGAGAGCAAGTCAGGCACTGACGGACCCCAGTGCCAGGAGTGGTGTCCGTGACCTGTCCCTCCTCCCTCAGAGGGGCTTCTGCCTGGGTGGGGTCATGGAGGGAGGGACTCCTGGGTCCACTCTACCTGATGCCCACTCTCACACCCACAGGCCTTCCACAGCCACCTCCCCTGCTTCAAATTGCCTTCCCAGAACTGAAGGGCCACGGGCAGGTCCGTCTGCCAAGCTGTCACAGTCGGCGTCTCCCCAGACCCTTAGCCCCCCTGCAAGGACTGAGCCACCAGCCCCCCTAAGTGTGGGCACCACTGCGAGGGCATCCACGTCGCCCCAGGCAGGCGGGAAGAGCTCAGCTGTATCCTTAGGGGTCAGCAGGGCAGGTGCTGGCTCTAGGCTGAAGCCAGAGGCCCAGCTGGGAAAGGGTAAGAGCTCCACAGTGAGGGGCACGGCGTTCAGGGGGTGGCCCACAGACATGGCCAGTCGTCATCCATAGGGCTCACTTGGGCACTGTTTGGCAGCAGGGAAGTTGAGGCCCAGAGAAGCAGTGTGATTCCTCCAGGCACACAGCACAGGTGGCCGGGCTGGAAGTCCTGTGCCCGCCTCCCAGCCAGTGCTCCTTCCCTTGACCCTGGCTGCTGGGGGCACCTGAGGGTGGGACAGCTGTAGGAAGATGCAGTGGGGCGCAGCCTTTCCCAGTAGACTCCTCCCCTTTCCTGGAGCCCCCCTCCCCCAATATGACCTGTCGCCCCGCCCTCCACCCAGGCCCGAGTGCCAGCGCCCAGAAGGATGAGGAGGATGGGCCGGCAGGATGGAGGGGCCGCCTGAAGCCCGTGGAGAAGAAAAACCCAGCTGAGAGGTGAGGGCATCCATGGGTGGGGCTGGGCTCTGGGGGCTCGTGCACCTGCACCTGCACCTGTGCCTGTGGGTTTGTGCTCATGGGGCTCAAGCAGGAGCCTGTGCCCCAGGGCTACACAGGGCCTGGCACATAGTAGATGCTCAAAAAATTCTCACAGGTGAAAGACACACATTGATCGATCAACACACCCACAAGCAGGGATGTGGGCACATCACAGCACTGCAACTGAGTGGCAGCAGCCATCTCGCACTGCGTGAGCATTGGGACAGCTCACACCAGCCTGAGCGAGGGGACAGCTCACATCAGCCTGAGTGACGGGACAGTTCACACTAACCTGAGTGACGGGACATTCACACTAACCTGAGTGGGGGGGGCGCGGACAGTTCACACCAGCCTGAGTGACGGTACAGTTCACACCAGCCTGAGTGACTGGGGGGGGGCGGGACAGTTCACACCAGCCTGAGTGACAGGACAGCTCACACCAGCCTGAGTAATGGGGGGACAGTTCACACCAGCCTGAGTGACAGGACAGCTCACACCAGCCTGAGTAATGGGGGGACAGTTCACACCAGCCTGAGTGACTGGGGGGGACAGGACAGTTCACACCAGCCTGAGTGACTGGGGGGGACAGGACAGGTCACACCAGCCTGAGTAATGGGGGGACAGTTCACACCAGCCTGAGCGATGGGACAGCTCACACCAGCCTGAGTGACAGGACAGCTCACACCAGCCTGAGTGACAGGGGACGGCTCACACTGGCCTGAGTGACCGGGTGGCTCACATTGGCCTGAGTGACACAGGGACACATTCCCTACGTATAACTGGAAAGTCAGGAAGGTGGGCAGCTGGGGTGGGTCCATCAGGGCCCCTGGAATCCTTCCAAGGACACGCCACAGGCAGGAGGGTCAGGCAGGCGCTCAAGTTCACCCTGGTCGCTGGGCTTATGGGCCCAGGGTCAGCTGCGCAGAGCGACTGTGACCCCTGAGCACGTGCCCACACCTGCGGAAGGGGTGCCCAGGTGAACACACACCTGTGCTCTGGGAGGGTCACAGGTGGCAGGCACCTGTCTTGGGGCACACCACACGGCCCTTCCATTCTTTGGCTGCGTGTTGGCCTCAGGCTTGTCTGTGGGTGTGGGAGCCACCGGCCCCTTTCTCTGCTGACTTCCTGCCTTCTGTCCAGGGCCCCAGAGCTGACAGAGCCGAGGGTCCTGGGGGAGCCGAGGGCAGGGAATACTCCCCAGAAGGTCCCTGGGAGCTCTGAGGGGGGCGTCTGCATCACCCTGACCCCTGTGCGGCCTGACAAGACAGTGGGCCTGGCTGGCCCCCAGCCCAACCTCTCAGGTAATTCCCAGCAGGAAATCAGGGTCCCAGCGACCTCCTCCCCTACCCAACCCCCCACTCTGGGAACATGGGTCTAGGGGGTTATCTTCTCTGGGGGAGGCTCCCCTAGGGCTGGGACCTGTGGGGCCACCCTTCCAGGGAAATGGAAGAGGGACAGTGGCCCTGGTCAGCCAGAGGAGCTGGTAGTCCTGGGTAGGTGGTGGGTGCATGTATGTTGTGGGTGTGCACACGTGTGCCTGAACCTGTGCACATGCCTGTGTGAGCGAGTCTGTTCCCAGCAGTCACCCCTGCACTGTCATTTAGCCCCCCACTTCCTGTGTGACCTTGAAGGGGTCACCAGCCGATGGGGCCTATGCTGAGGGTTCTGCCCTCGCTGGCTGGTGGATGTGGCCAGCTGGGCAGCACATGGGCACAGGAAGGCTGGTGCCCTGTGGGTGACCCCAGCCCAGGGCAGGTGGCGAGGTGACCGGGCCTGCTGGTCCAACTGAGGTCTGTCTCTCGCCCATGGCAGCTGCATCTCCTTCCCCGGACCCCTCCCCGTCCCACCGCAGGAAGCTGGTCGTCCCTGCCAGCTTGGACATTTCTGGCAACTGGCTTCAGCCCAAACCCTTGCAGCAGGGAGTCCAGGCCCAGAGCTGGAAGGTGGAGGAGAAACCTTCCACTCAGGACAAACCAGGTCAGTCCAGAGGCACCGCCCTGTTTCTGTTGTTGGGGTGCAGATGAAGGAGGGGCCTCGGAGGAGGGGGTGCCCGGTGGGGATTTAAGGGGTGATTAGAGGCTGCTCCAGCCTAGAGTGGAGGGAAGGCCCCGGGGGGAGGGGACAGCAGCCGTGCAAAGGTAGGTGGCAGATAGGTGTTGATTAAGGTGGGACAGAGGAGAGGGGAGCACTGGACAGGCCTGAGTCACAGAGACCTGGGGACAATGGAGTATTTGCTCCTGGAGGGGCGGTTGACCTGAAGGGGGGCAGGGGCCAGGTGGCCACGAGGACTCATGGGGTGGTGCCTGGATCTGTCTGTGAGCTTGGCCAAGGGGCTGCGGGATGGGCGGGGAAGCTGAGGGGAGGTGCTGGGGACGTGGGGGGCAGAGCTGGGGGGGCCCAATTGTCGGGGGTCAGACCCCTGTCCAGGACACTCATCCTGCCCCTTTTCCAGGGAGACCCTTGGGCCCGGCCGATGTCCCTGCTTCACCTCGCAAGGCAGTGACCTCCCCTGTGAGGGTGAGTGGGCTGGGGGTTGGGGTGGGCCAGGAGCTCAGACCCCAGGGCATGGATTGCCCCTCACCACCCCTTCGTCCACAGCTGCACCCGGACTATATGCCGGAGGAGGAGATTCAGAGGCAGGTGCAGCAAATTGAGAGGCAGCTGGATGCCCTGGAGCACAGGGGCGTGGACCTGGAGAAGCGCCTGAGGGCAGCCGAGGGGGGTGAGCCATGCCCTTCCCGCCAAAGGCCCCACGCACCGCACCTGAGCGGCCAGCCCCCTGTCCTGGCCACAGCCAGCCTGACCCTGAGGCCACCCTTGGGGTTCTGCCAGCCCAGCAACCAGCCCCCATTCCTCTCTGCAGACGCCTTGGAGGACGTGCTCATGGTAGACTGGTTCCGGCTCATCCACGAGAAGCAGCTGCTGCTTCGGCTGGAGTCAGAGCTGATGTACAAGTGAGCGGCCACCCAAAGGTCCCCTGGTAGGCTCCTCCTCCCTTCTAGGTTGGGCAAGGCAGCCTCACACCTGTCACCTTGTCAGGGTCAGGGACCAGCACCTGGAGGAGCAGCAGCTGGACATCTTGGAGGAGCTGCGCCAGCTGATGGCCAGGCCGGGTATGTCCCATCTGCCCTCCTGCCTGGAGCCCAAGCCAGTCAGGGGGTGGGGGCCTCAGCCCAGTAGGTGGGCTGCCTGGGGTGGGCACCCGCTGGAGAGGCTGACGGGCCTCTGGAGCCTGAGGTCGAGTCTCAGTTCATCCATTTCTGGGCTGTGCATCTTTGGCCAAGTCACTCACCCTCTCTGTGCCAGGATAACATCTCTGCAGAGAGGACACTAGCTCCCAGCTCTTTCTGCTGTTGTGAGGGTTAAGTGCATGAATGCTTGATGTGCAGGGAGTGAGTGCTGACAAGTGCGGCGTTGGGTGTTCTGGGTTGGCATGGCTGAGCGGGGGGGGGGGGCCCAGTTTCCAGGTCTCTACAATAGGTGGGTTTGTGAGGATGGGTGAGGCAACCCAGGCAGGGGCCAGCCACACTCAGTCTCTGATGCGGACATTCGTTCATTCAGCCTGTTGCCAAGAGCCCAGCTGCACCCTCTGCCCCAGGTGCTCCCGAGACCCCACCCCTCCTCCAGTGGAGGAGCCTGAGTCTTGAGGAGGAGGGACACTATTCTGAGCAGGGTGGGACAGCAGGGTTCCCACTGATGGCAGGCTGTCCCTACAGAGGGTCTGAAGTCACCCCGGGACCGGCAGCGGGAGCAGGATCTGCTGACTCAGTATGTGAGCACTGTCAACAACCGCAGCGACATCGTCCACTTCCTGGATGAGGACCGGCTCAGGTGAGGGCGGGGCCAGGTGAGGGGGGGGCAGGTGAGGGGGGCAGGTGAGGGCGGGGCCAGGTGAGGGGGCCAGGTGAGGGCGGGGCCAGGTGAGGGCGGGGCCAGGTGAGGGCGGGGCCAGGCGAGGGCGGGCCCAGGCGAGGGCGGGGCCAGGTGATGGGGGGCCAGGTGAAGGCGGGAACACAGGCCTCTCCCAGGCAGGCCAGGACTGGTCACTGAGCTCAGAACCTTCGGGACCTGATCAGTGAGACTCACTATGAGCATTTTGCTGCTGGGCCCCAAGGACAGGCTCCACCCAGGCAGCCTTACAGGTCCCCCCACCAAGTACAAAGCCCCTTGCACCCCCTGTTCCCTGACCGTCAGGGTCAGCACCAGCTGTGGAACTTTCTGCGGTGAAGGGATTGCTGTTTGCGATGGTGGCCACAGGACACACGGCCTGGGTGGCGAGGAATGGAATTTTACATTTTATTTCTATTTTAAATACATGTAGCTACATGCGTCTCCTGGTGCTGCACTGGGCCACCAGCCTCATGACCATCCCCACAGAGCTTTCCTGTCCCCATGTCTGGCCAAGGGACCTGTTCTGGCCACGCAGGGTCAATGGCCAAGGTCCAGACTCAAACATGTCACTCTGAGCTTGAGGGGCCCTTGGCCCAGGATGCCCATGTCCCCTCCTGTCCCCATGTCACTGATGAGGGTCTGGACCCCGAAAGGGCAGGGACCTCCCCAGGGAGGGAGAGGGTGGTGCCAAGGTGGGGCTTGCTGGCAGGTGACCCTGGTGTCAGATGGGATCAGGGCTCAGGTGTGAGGCCGACTAAGAGGGACCCGTGTCCCCCCAGCATGCTGCTCCTCATGGCCCTGTTCCCATTTCAGAGAGCAAGAGGAGGACCAGATGCTGGAGACCATGATCCAGAAGCTGGGTAATGGGGTGGGGGGGCTGCGCCTGGGTGGGGTTGGCCTCCTGGGGGAGTGGGTGCCTCTATGGCAGCCTTGACACAGGACAGGCAGGCTCAGCCTAAGGGAATGAGTTCCCTGTCAGTTAGGGGGTCCAAGAAGCAGCTGGGGACCACCTGGTCAGGGTGAGGGGAGCGCTTTGCAGGGATGTCCAGTCCAGGTGGGCGCTCTAAAGGCAGGCACCCAGGTGGTTCCCCCGGGAGGGCAGAGGGTCTGGGCTTGTGCTGGGGCCTGGCTGCCTGCAGGTTCTGAGGGCCCAGGGCGGGTTCTGCCCAGTGGAAGGGAGGGCAGTCCCCCAGGGGCAGTGGCCAAGAGCTGGGCGAGTGTCCTCAGTGTCGCCCCCTCCAGACCTCCAGAGGAAGAAATCCAAGTTCCGCTTGTCCAAGATCTGGTCCCCGAAGGGCAGGAGCAGGACACCCGAGTGAGCTGCCTGGCTGGCTGCAGGACCCTGGCCTATGGGCTGGGCAGGGCGGGCACCGTGGGGTGGACCTGGACCACCCTCTGTGGAATTCAAGTGGCCTCAATAAAGAAACTGACCATGTGGCCTGGGTTCCGTCTCCCGTTTGCCCGCGTGCTCCTGGGTGGTCTCGCCCGAGTTGCAGGTCCGCAGCAGCATGTGGTCAGCCTGGGGCAGGTGCTGGGCTGCTCTGGGCCTGGCCAGGACGTCTGAGACGGTCATTTTAGTGGCTTCCCGGCAAGAGCTTGAGCTCTGTGACCTGGGTCCTGGGATGGAGGGATCAAGCACAGGCCCTGATGGCCTTAGCAAGGGAGTGGGGTTCCCCGACTCCAGGTGGAAGGGACATAGCTGGGCAGAGGACTGAGGGCAGCAGAGGTCCCTGCAGCTCAGACCTGAGTCCTTGCCCAGCACTGCCCACTCTTGGTGACCCAGGAGAGTGGCTTCCCCTCGGGCCTCTCTCCCCCCCTGTGACGGGCAGGGTGGTGGCTGTGTCTTCCGGAGCTGTCTCCAGTTGCTGTGGGAGCTGGTCGTGGTGGTTCCCATGGGCCCTCATAGTGGCGAAGCACCAGCATCCCCCACCAGGTGGCAGCAGGGTCACCCACGGCTCCCCGTGGGAACAGAGCCAGAGGTGCTAGCTGAATTTGTTGGGGCCCCACAGAGGGTCTCAGCCAGAATTCTTGGGACTTGAGGTCCAGGTGTGACATGGGGCAGGGCGGGGCTGCCTGGTGCAGACGGATTCAGTCCCAGCTCTGCTGCTGTGTGGCCTTGGCCCAGGGCACTGCCCTCTCAGCCTTTGGTGACCAATGGGGTCACGTGGGTGGGTGTGGACCAGCAGTGATGGTAAGGAGAACTCCTGCTTGCTCTCTGTCCCAGCAAGACCCCCCGGGAGAGGCAGGAGGACAGGGGATGGAGGGAGAGGGGCTCTCCTGAGCTGTCAGCAGGGCCTGGGCTGTGACGGGACCTGTCTGGGTGGAGCAGCTGGGTGCCCTGGGTGGTTATGAGCAAAGGCCCTGGGGTGAGACATGTGTTAGGATGGCCTGGAGCGTGGCCTGGACTGGGCCTGCCGGACCCTCTAGCTGAGACCGGCCCCCTCCCGCACAGTGTGGCCTGGTCACCACCAGAGGGAGGCAGAGGGCCACCCAGCAGGGACGGGGCCTGGATGCCCCAGCAGCTCCGTTTTACAGACAAGGAAACAGGCTCAGAGAGGCCATGTGACTGCCCTGAAGTCACACAGCACATAGATGGGGCCGGAGGCTGCAGCCTGGGGCCCACCTCCAGGCCGGCTGGGGTACATATGGGGCCTTTGAGATGGGCACAGAGGGTTCCAGAGAGGGTATCTTATCCAGCTTGTTACAGCCTTGGGCAACTGGTGCTGGTCCTGCTGCCAGGGACACCCCCTCAGAGGTGTCCCACAGGGTGAAGGAGCTCCCACCCATCACAGCTGCTCCCTGGGAATCCAGAGGCCTCCTCGGGTGCTGAGTGGGCACAGTGGGTGCTCAGTAAAGTTGGACCCCATGCAACACTGTCACTGCAGGACAAACATGAGTCCTTGGGGGTCACTGGAGTTACCAGGTCCTGTGATGTCCATTCAGCCCCAGAGCAGAGCAGGAAGGGCTGTGGGGACCACTGGGGTAGCCCCTGGGGTGCAGGTGGGGCCTGGCTTCACCGCTGTCCATCCCCAACCTAGAGGAGTTGGCCCAGGTCCCACCTACCCTGGGGACCCCCCCACAACTTGCCAGGAGGTCCAGGGGGCCCACAGCTACTGGGAGAGGCCCCGCTGGACGAGGCCCCACTGGACAGGGTGGTTCAGGGGCTATGCTCCTGCCTGTGCGTACAGGAGACACTCGGAATGTGCCAGGGCCTTTCTCTACCCAGAGGTGGCCCAGAAAAAACAATGTCACCAGTGGGGGTGGGGGACGTAAGGGGGTGCTATTCCCTGGATAGCACCCTTCACACTCACATCTTGTGGGTCTGAGGTCTGTGGCCTGAACTGAAAGATATTCAGGGTAGAGAGAACCTGTGGGCCAAGGCCTGGCTGCGTACAAGTTTGGGGGGGCTGGGGGGCCCGTGCAGCTGCAACAGGAAGAGTCACAGAGGTAGAGAGTGGGGGGCAGCCACACAGGAAGCAGGCCCGTCACAGAAACAGGTGTCCTAAGCAGTGCTCTGTTGCTTTAACAAGAGGGGAAACTGAGTCTCAAAGGCGTGCCCAGGCTCAGATGTCAGGAGGGGTGGGTCCTGGATTTTGTCATTGGCATCCACCTGGGATGATACAGGGAGCAGAGTGAATGCCCCTGGCAAGGGGCCGTCCCTGGGGGGCTCTGCTGCCCTGTCCCATTTGGGGGCTCCCCAAGGAAGGGCCCTGTGTGACTGGGCCCAGGGTGGGAGCCATAGTCGCCCCATAAATGGAATCTCTGCCTCTTGCAGCCTAGAACCTCCCTTCCCCTGAGGCTGCTGTGGCTCCCACTCACCCCACTAGTCGGGTGCTCTGATTCCTGGGGCCCTCCGGCCCTGGGCCTCCCTCCCCACCCCTCCAGCAGAGGCCTCACCCAGGTGGCTGTGGCAGGTCCTGAGAGCCTGTCTGTCAGCCAGTCCAGCTAGTTGTCCCCTCCTGGCCCCCTGTCCTGGGTCAGAGTTCCATATTCTGTAGGAACGAGCCTCCAGGTGGCCAGCTGATGCAGAGGGATGGAGCTCGGCGTTACATTGTTAACAGGACACCATGGGCGCACCTCAGTTACATTGTTAACAGAGGGCACCATGGGCTCACCTCAGTTACATTGTTAACAGAGGGCACCATGGGCTCACCTCAGTTACATTGTTAACAGACGACACCATGGGCACACCTCAGTTACATTGTTAACAGAGGGCACCATGGGCTCACCTCAGTTACATTGTTAACAGGACACCATGGACACACCTCAGTTACATTGTTAACAGACGACACCATGGGCTTACCTCAGTTACATTGTTAACAGAGGACACCATGGGCTTACCTCAGTTACATTGTTAACAGAGGGCACCATGGGCTCACCTCAGTTACATTGTTAACAGGACACCATGGACACACCTCAGTTACATTGTTAACAGAGGACACCATGGGCTTACCTCAGTTACATTGTTAACAGACGACACCATGGGCGCACCTCAGTTACATTGTTAACAGAGGACACCATGGGCTCACCTCAGTTACATTGTTATCAGAGGACACCATGGGCTCACCTCAGTTACATTGTTAACAGAGGACACCATGGGCGCACCTCAGTTACATTGTTAACAGAGGACACCATGGGCGCACCTCAGTTACATTGTTAACAGAGGACACCATGGGCACACCTCAGTTACATTGTTAACAGAGGACATCATGAGCGCACCTCAGTTACATTGTTAACAGAGGACACCATGGGCACACCTCAGTTACATTGTTAACAGAGGACACCATGGGCGCACCTCAGTTACATTGTTAACAGAGGACACCATGGGCACACCTCAGTTACATTGTTAACAGAGGACATCATGAGCGCACCTCAGTTACTTTGTTAACAGGACTCCACACACACACCCCTCAGTTACACTGTTAACAAAGGACACCAAGCGTGCACCTCAGTCTGCAGCCACCGACACTGTACAAAGTGGGATCGGATGTAATCCAATTGAAACCACAATATCGGGAGCATCTCATCTCATCACAAATTGAAATTATATCATATTCCTCTTCTCTTAAATTAAAAAGCTGAAACCTTTCGTTTGCTCTCCCACGTTTGTATGAAACTCAATGATTTTAACACCATTACATTTCCATGTGGGCCGTTCCTATTCTCCTTTATTTACAAGGGGGAACTTTCTGGAGAGGGCTGGCTGGCATGGTGGACCTGCCCCTCCAGGGCGCAGGGTGGCTGGGGGCAGGGTCCCAGCCTCCGAGGGGGACAGGGAACAGTTCAGTGTCTGTGTGTTGACTCATTTACCATGGAAGGAAAGGCAGGAACTGGCTGCAGTGATGGACAAGTCGAAGGGCCAGCGAGGGAGCAGGGACAGCAGAGGTCCCATCACCACAGGTAGCCCCTCAGGGCTGGAGGGGCGGAGAGCAACCGCTGGGCCAACAGCAGTGTGACCTCGAGGACAGGAGTGGATCTGCTGTCGCTTAGAGTTAGGACAGGGCCCCTCCTTGTCGGTCAGACGACGATGACCGATTGGACGAGTCCTGTACCACTGAGCTGCCCAACACAGGGGCCACTGCCCACGCGTGGCTGTGGGCACCCCGAGATCAAGGTGTGGGCAGGGCCGCCTTCCCCCTGAAAGCTCTCCAGAGGGTCCTTCCTGCCTCTGCCAGCTTCCGGTGGCTCCGGTCATCCTGGGTGTCCCTGGGCTTGTGGCTGTACCGCTCCGACCTCTGCCTCTGTCCTTGGCTGGCTTCTCCCTGGGCGGGTCTGTGTCCAGGTGCCCCCTCTGATAAGGACAGTCACATAGACCAAGGACCTCATCTCAACTCAATCGTTGGCAAAGATCCTATTTCCAAATAAGGTCTCACTGCGAGGTTCTGGGTGGACACGAAGTTGGGGGCCCCTTTCAGACCACTACACAGGGGCGATGATGCCCTTTTTGTTTATACTTTTCCCCAGGTTTTCCGATGTTTGTAGGTGAAAGAATCCTAACAATATGGGCTTTTGGTTCCAGGCGTGGGGTGTGACGCGTGACAGAAGCCCACATGTGGACTTGCTGAGTGAGGGTCGCAGGGCTCTGGGCAGCGAGGCCACCCCCTCCCACGTGGGAACCAGCTGTTGCGTTGGACTCACGTAGAATTAGGTCCAGCTGTTACCCAGGGGCCTTGGGTCTCAGAGCAGGAATTCACCGTGGCCGGGAAACAGTGGGTAAATGTTTGGGGTATCATCGTAGCTGACCACTCCTCATGGCTTGATTCAAGGGGGCCCAATCTGAAGCTAGAGAAAGGAAATGAGGGTTTTGCTCAGAGAGCACGTCTGTCTAAAGCCGACATGACGCGTGGGAGCGCTGCCGTGGGGTGGGGCAGGTAATTCTCATCGCTGAAGTAGTGAAAATGGAGAAGAGAGCTTAGCAGGAGGAAACCTTGAGTTTCCAGGCCTCCTTGCAAACCTCCCTTTAAGACAATAATGTGGTTGTGTGAAAGACAGCCCCCCTCCCGTTTTGCTGGGACTTGGGACTCACGGTGCCACAGCAGCCAGGTTGGGACCACGGGGGGAGATATGGCCACCAAGCAGCGACTGGCAGGGCAGAAACAGGGAAGGCTCCTGGGTCTCGGTGGATATCCTGCTGATGTCACCGAGCCCTGATGAGCCAATCGAGAGCCTTCCTGCACACGGACGTCTTGTCCTGACGGATAACAAACCAGGGTAGTTTGAGCTTCTTCGACTCAAATGTTCTAGTGCAGCACCCTGACGGACACTCATCTGTCAGTGCCCCCAAGCAGACTGAGCCCCTTGGAGATGAGGACCTGACCCTGGTCACATGATCACACCCCCGTCCAGGACAATGGGGCCCCTGGGCTCTGCGTCCATCCCACTCCTTGCCCCCCCACAGGGCCGGCCTTGGTCTGTTGTGTGGCTTCGTGGTCAGGAAAACGGGGACACCTGTGAGAATGATGCGCCCACACTGCACTGAGCGCGGGCCTGGCTTTACTAGCAAAGGTGCTGCCTCCAGCAGGCTGACAGCTGGTCCCAGGGAGCGGCCTGCAGGGGGCCCAGCATCCAGAGGCCTGGGCACTGGCAGCTCCCTTACTGGGCAGGGTGTGGGGGGCACAGCAGCTCCCCCGTCCGTCTGCTGCTCTCAGGTGGGTGGCAGCCTGAGGCCTGGGGAGAGCTGGTAATGGAGACGGCTCAGGGAATCCTCCAAACCAACTCCTGCTCCACAGACATCAGAGGTCTTGAGGCACATGGTCTCCCCCCCCACTCTCTCCCTCCCTCATCTCTTTCTCTTCCCACAATCTCCCCGTCATTCCAGTTTTCAGCAGGCCCAGGAAGTCCTACCTCATATCTGACCACTCAGGAGGCCAGGTGTTACCAGAGGCAGCTTTACCCCTTGGGCTTGGACGTGGGGCTGGGGGTCCCCTCCTCCTCCAGCTTGCTGAGGCTGAACTTCAGGTGACCCCAGGCCAGAGCTCTCCTTGGAGGGCCCCAGAGGCCACAGTGGGGCTGTCACTGCGGGGAGGGGGGAAGGGGAGGAGTTGGGGCTGGACCAGCCCCCGGCCCTTGGCAGGGCTCCAGGCAGCAGCCAGGTAGCCGGCTGCCTGCCTCCCTCCCCTGGAAGTGGGGGGCCCCAGGGACCCCTGTGTCACATGACCCATCAGCTGACAAAACAGGATGACTCAGCCGGCAGCTGTCGGCCCCCTGAAATAATGACAAAAACAATTAGCAATCCAAGCAGTAGCCTTTCCTTAATTATCTCCTCCGAGTTTAATTAACTAGCTAAATTATCAGCAGTAATGTAGGCATTAATTATGTCAAATTACAGTGTAAAACTCACAAAGTGTGGAAAATGTCAATTCAGCTTGGCTCACCTGCCAAGCGGGGGTGGCGAGCGTGTGGCGGACCTGTGCGCAGACCTGCGTGCAGACCCGACGGGGACCTGGCCGCCGGGGGCAGGGCCGGGCCTGCGCAGGGACAGCGTCCACTGGGCTGGGTGGCCGCAGGAGCGGGGCTGGGCGGCAGGGCCCCGGGGACACCAGCGGGGTGGTGGGGAAGCCTTGGCTGAGGCCGAGGGAGGGATAGGCGCCTGCTCCAGACCAGATGGCCGGGATGCTGAATTATTAAATTATGAATATTAATACAAATCAGACACAAAAGAGGTAATAATTTTGCTGCCCTACAGAAATAATTAACATAATTTTGATAAATTACATGATAAGAGAATCTCAAAATTGAGGTAGATTTATCTTAATTAATATCTTGGACCGGCTCTGAGAGGTAAACTGTTCCTTGGGGGGTTGGGGCAGGAGGAGGCCAGGGTGGGACGTGATCCCTGGCCCAAGCTTCTTTTGTCACCGAGGCTCGGGGACAGGGTGGGATGATGTAGGGACCCAGGTGCACTGGAGCATCTTAGGCAAGGGGCAGGCCTGCTCTGTGCCTCAGTTTCCCTTTTCCGAAACCTGCCCAGCTGGCCTCACAGGGCCTTTAGCTCTCACTGGCTCTGGCCAAGCTCTCCCAGCAAAACACTCTGCTATGCCCACCAGGTGAGCCACACACTTGCCTACCTACCTGTACACACCTGGGCAGGGAGGCAGGGGACCGAAGAGCTAGTCCCAGCAGCTTGTCCCAAGTGTTTGAAGCATCTGAGTTGGGTCAGAGTTGCTCTTTGGGCCTGTTCCTTTGGTACGATGGCTGTGTCGACTCTGAAGACTGTTGGCTACCCTTCCTGTCCCCGCCCCTTGCCCATCCTCATGACAGGGGAGGGGACAATTACCAAACCAGAGAGACCTTCAAAGATGGTGGACAATCCTGGTGCAGTTGGTGCCCAGGACAGCCAGGACGGCCAGCCTGACCAGTCTCAGACTCCAGTAGCAGGCCTTTGGGCTGAACTTGGGAGACCACGGGTGTCCCACTGTGTGTGTTTCCACAAGATAGACTGTGAGGACATGATCGCTGAACTGTCCCTGACCCCCTGAGAGGCTCCTGCTCCCTGGGCCTCAGTTTACCTGCAGCGGGCTCACCCACAAGCAGCTGGCAGAGCAAGCTGTCAAGTTGTTCCAGGTCAGGGAGTGTCTCTGAGGTCAGAGCATTGGGGCAGGGCTGGCCCGTACTAAGGTCCTCGGGCAGGTGGGCTGGTGGAGAGACAGGGAGGAGGCCACTGTGGCCCAACAGAACAAGGTGGGGGCACACAGGGAGGAGAGGTAATGGGAACCAGAATACAAGGGCCTGACAATTTCTTCCATCCAGTCTGAGCCCCGAGGGCGGGTTCTCAGTCCCTGTAATATTTTACAGGTGAGAAACCAGGCTGGGAGGGCAGTGTGCTAGAAGGCTGGTCTAGGAGACAGAGACCGAACACCAGTGCAGATCCCTCTATCTCCTGCGCAGCCTCAGTTTTCCCATCTGTGAAATGGGAATATGGCGCCTGCTTCACAGGGGGCCCCAGGACCCTGGCCTGGGGATTAGGAGGTCTTTGTGAACCACAGGAGGCGATGACCAGTGAGGCACATGCAGTGGTGACCTCTCCCTCCCAACACTGGACCTGCAGAATTTGCAGACTGGGAGCCTGGTCCAGGTCCCAGAACATGGCAGCAGAGAAGGCTCCCAGGCTTGTGTGAGGTCAGAGGTCTGGGCCTCAGGGATTGACCAGACCCAGGGTGATGTCAGAGGAAGGACAGGTTCCTTGTCCAGCTGTGGACTTGGTTAAGGACTTTGGACTTGATCCTAAGGGCTCCTGGGAGCCTTTGCAGGGTGTCAAGTTTGAGTGAAATGACATAGTCAATCTGGGTTTGTTTTTCTTAAATGTTTAATTATGAAACATTTCAAACAGACAGAAAAGTACAGAAATCAATACCACCCACCCATCCATCCATCCATCCATCCAACCACCACTCATCCACCCACCCACCCACCTACCCATCCATCCATCCACCCGCCATCTGTCTGTCCCTCCCTACACTCTATCTATCCATCTACCCATCCAACAACTGCAGTGGACATTGTAGGGTTAGATTGACTACCCAGCATTTGAACACACAAAAGCAGGTACATAACAGCTCAGCCCAGCAGACACACCTGTGGTGTGAGGGTGGGCAGGTGTGAGCCTGGGCACCCCTGTGAATGTGTGTGTGTGTGCACGTGCTTCTGTGGGGGGCACTCAGGCAAATAGTTGCCATCACAGTCCCCCAGCATGACCCCCACGTGCACCTGAGTGCAGGGCCTGCCATGGCAGAGGCTCTTGGTGAGTAGGCTGTGCTGACTGTCCAGTGGTTCTAGCTGGGCTGGCACCCAGGCCACCGCCATCTCCCCCTGGCAGCCCCTTACCCTCCAAGATGCCTCCCCCTTGGGGTGGGGCTGGGGGAGTGGGGCACAGCAGGAGATGTGGGCAGTGCTAGACAGAAGCGCTCAGACTTCCCAGCAGTGACAGCCACGGGAGGCCGGAGGAACGCCACGATGGGGCTGGGCACAGCCACAGACCACCTGATTCCCATTCCCCAAGGGTCAGCTCAGTCCTCCATGGATTCCTGGGATCCTGCCCTGTCCAGAGGGGCTGGGACAGAAGCTGAGCAAATATTCTAGCTTCCCCCACCTGCCCCACCCCACCACTGTACAGCTGGGAAACTGAGGCCCACTGGTGGTTAAGGACTTGCTGAAGGTTACTTGGCGAGGCTGCAGCTGCAGTGGGACCTGCCTCCCGGTCCTGCCCAGGAGGTGGCCCTCTCCCCAACCCACTCCTGACTTCTACTGACTGCTCTGAAATCCTGACAGCCTCACCCTCCGCCCCCAATTCCTGCCATGTCAGAGGGCGACGCTCGGACTGGGGGAGTCCTGCACGGTCACTGCTAGACACAGGCAGGTCTCTGCACCTCACTAGTGAGATGGGGTCGGGGGCAGCAAAGCGGTGTGAGGGTTAAATGGGTTTATACTTGTAAACAACAGCTCATAGTTAAGAAATACCTCTCAGTTTACTAGGGGTTGGAGGTCGGCGTTGAGGGCACACTGGGCACCCAGGCTGCTAGTGTCCAAGCCCACTCTGCCACTCCTGCCTGTGGGACCTTGGGCAGTTGACTTAACTTCTCTACCTCGGTTTCCTCATCTGTTAGATGGAGCCATATAAGGGCAGGACTACGGGACACAGAGCTTGCTTGCTGTACGCCCAGTAGTCCTCGAAGTTGTCCCCATTTATCAGCCTAGACCCCTGAAGCAGAGGCTGGGTCAGGGTCCCAACCTGCCTGGGGGCTGCGTCCCACACGGGGCGGGGCCTGACGGAGGGCGGGGCCTGACCTGGAGGCGGGGCCTGACGGAGGGCGGGGCCTGACCTGGAGGCGGGGCCTGATGGAGGGCGGGGCCTGATGGGGCGGGGGGGGGCCTGATGGGGCGGGGGCGGGGCCTGATGGAGGGCGGGGCCTGATGGGGCGGGGCGGGGCCTGATGGAGGGCGGGGCCTGATGGGGCGGGGCGGGGCCTGATGGGCGGGGCCTCCGGGCCTTGAGTCCAGCCTGGCGCCCTCGTGCAGCCCCCAGCACGGCCGGCAGGTGGCGCTGCGGCGTTTCCTAAGCCACGCAGGCAGGGAAGCTGGCGGGCCCGGGGCAGGTCCTCCGCGTGCAAAGCAGACACGGGGAGCACAGCGGGTCCCTGTGCACCCGATTGCATGCACATGTAAGCGCACGCCTGCGTATCCATCCCACACGTGCACACGCGGGCGCGGTCCTGCACAACCGCGGGCACACTGGTCCCTTACCCAACTCCTACTGCCCCCCACTCCCTGAATCCTGGCTCAGGCTCTCAGGCCTCAGCCCTCGCGAGTTCCTGCCCACAGGCCTCTTCTGACCTGCAGCCCGGGGCCTGGAGCCTCCCCGCTCCTGGCTATCAGCAGACCTGGCCTCTGGTTTTCTCCGTTCAGGGCACTCGGAGTCTGGGGACTCGGGGTCTGGGTTCAGCCCCCTCTCCACCTCACAGCACATGCCCAGCCTGGAGCGCATACCTGTTTGGCAGCTCTGCTGGGCAGGCCCGCCCTGAGCTGGGACAGGGGCTGAGATGGGCATTGTCCCACAGGGTGCACACTGCAGAGCACAGCACCCTCCACCCACACACAGGGCAGTGGGGTTGCTGACCCCTGAGCTCTGAGGACAGCGGCATGGTGGTGGCAGCTCTGAGAACACGCGTCTCCCTGGTGCCGCCTGCTGTGATGTTTTCATCAGCCCTGCCGGTTGGGCTCTCCCAGGGGGAGTAACTGGGAGCAGAGAGTGGTGGGTACTCACCAAGGTCACCCCCATGTGGGGCCAGGATCGTGGATTTGGGGGTCCAAGAGCTCTGCTCAGACTGAAAGACACATTTTCCTGGTCTTGGTCCCATCTGAGCTTACCTGAGTCCCTCAAAAGGGAGTCAGGCTGTGGCCTGCAGGGTCGGGAAGGGCCAGCTCTGCCCCCAGTCCACTGTGCATGGTGGGCAACCCGTGGCCTCTCTGGGGCAGTTTCCCCGCCTGTCCAGGAGGAATGACACTTCTGCCTGGGCTGCCCTGGAGGATGGGCTGCAGGTTGTGCATGTCCGTACCTGACGGTGGCCGAGCCCAGGCCCAGCCTTCCCAGGTTCGGGTTGACTGCTACCCAGTGGCAGCTCAGAGGCTGCCCCAAGCTCCTGCCTCAACTCACACCTGCTCCGGGGGCACTAGAGGCCTCGGCCTCCCCATCTGTGCAATGGGCCAGTGTGACCCGCTCACTGCACAGAGCACTTGCAGGGAGGCCCCGACACAGGAGGCGCTTACCTGGGGAGGTCTTGCTGGTGTGTGTGTGTGCACGCATGTATACACATGTGTACACACAGAGGCACATACAGAAAATGGCAGCTATGATCACCACCAGAGTGATGGCGGGTGGGGGGGAGGCCGGGCCCCAGCGAGAGGGAACAGCCTGTACCGGGGCCGCCTCCTCCCTCTGCCCTCCGTGAGCACAGTTATCTGGGTAGGTCAGCAGCTTGCATCGCCTGCTCTGTGGAATTGTTCGAACACCCCGGATACGAGGAGAACACGCCTTAATTAGATTCCGCAGAACCCTGACACACAAACAAAAGATATTACTATCAGGCGGCTGGCACCAATTGCAGTTACACAGATCAGAGAACATTTTGGGTGCAAAGAGGTTGTGCGTGTGACAGGTTGTTACTTACAAGTAGGGGAGGTGGGCACGTGACAGGACTGCCTGGGCCACAGGGCGGCAGGAAGGCGCCGGGAGGGGAGGGCCCTGCCTTAGGGGCGTTACTCTGAGCGCTGTGGTCCACCGGATGTTGTGGGAGAGATTCTCGCGTGGCGCCAAGTGTGGCAAAGGCCTCCCCGAGTGGGGTCTCCCGCCTGCTCTGTGCTGTCACTCCGAGTGTTGATTTTGGCTCCGGGCTCCCTGCAGTTGGGGTTTTCTTCTTTCTCTTTTTATATCTTGTTGCTTAAAACTTAGAAGAAAAATAGCTTTACTGAGATATAATTCACATACCTTACGGCTTGTGTCCCCCAAAAGGTACACTGAAGTCTTAACGCCTGGTACCTGTGAATGTGACTGTCTCTGGAAACAGGGTCTTTAGAGAAGAAATCAACTAAGATGTGGTCACCGGGTGGCCCTGATCTAGGGCTGGTGTCCTCATAAGAGGAGGAGGAGACCGTGTGTGAGAGGAGGCAGAGAGGTGCACGGGCCAGTGCTGGGGACTGCCAGCCACGCCAGGAGCCCATCAGGCCAGGAAGGGTGCTTCCCTTGGCCCCTTGACACCCCGACCTGGGGCTCTGGCTCTGACACAAAACTGTGACACAATAAATTCTGTTGTTTCAAGTCACCTAGTTTGCGGTATGTTGCTCAGCGGCTCCTACAACATGATACCAGTCACCCTTCTAAAGTGCCCCCTTCTCTGTACTCTGAGGCGACTGAAATTGGCCCAGCAGCAGAGGGGCTGAGAGCCCACAGGCAGGACTTGGTGCCCTCGGGGCTGCTGGCATCTGCTTTGTTCCCTTGTATTAACTCTGTTTTCTTACTCTCTGTTTGCTGATGCCCAGACATCTGGGGCCCTGCTGACCCGCAGGGACTGACCTCCCAGGGTCAGCTGAGTCCTAGAGACAGGATGCAAACCCCCAGCCCAGAGCCCATACTCACCCTCCTCTGTGGGTTCTCACACCCTGTCCCCCTGCCCTTGTCATCCAGGGCCGGGAACCGGACAGCTAGGGACAGCCCTGTGCCCCAGAGCCTGCTGGAGTGATGCAAACTAGCTAGTCCTACGCCTGATCACCCTGCCTTGCCTGTTCCTTCCGCGGAAACCACAGTGGCTCCTGTCCATGTTTCCCCAACTCTGCCTTCCCACCGGCCCTGGTGCTTCCCCGTGTGGCTCTGCAAGGGGGCAGTCCCCTGTTTCCAGGACTGAGTATAACACAATGCCTTCCTTCATGACACTGAGCTCCCATCTGTGTGTCTTCCCAAAGCTGATGAAAACAAACTCTGGCACCACTGAAACCCCAACTGTGCAGTTGAGGACACTACAGGTGTCTGGGACTGTGTCCTCCAACCAGGACACTCCACACGCGGACGGGTTCCAGGCATTATCTCCGTTAGACCTCATGTCAGCCCTTTGAGTCAGAGGCTGTCACAGAGGAGAAAATTAAGGCTCAGAGAGGTTAGGCAACTTGCTCCAGGCCACACAGTGACTGAACCAATAGTATAGCGAGGGACCCCAAGGCGGACAGAGGGGTTCCAAAGGCCCCTGGCCCCCATGGGTGAGGTGGCCTGGGTGGTCCAGAGGCCTCCCTACTCCTCCCAGGAGCTTTTGACATCGGGGGCTCGGAAGCATGTTGTAGGGAGAGGCAGCCCTGTGGTCCGGGAGAAAACACAATTGTTTAAAAGAAACAACCTCTGATGGATTCAATTATATGTAATTTATATAATGGCTACTGAAGTTTCCAGCCAAAAAAATAATAATAATAATAATTGCATGACTTTCCTTTCAGGGCCCCAGAGACAAATTAAAATAATGTAGACTGAGTTCCTAATTGGCGTGGGCTGCAGGAGCCTGAGCGGCCTTCAGGTGTGGTGACGCCCGACTCCCCGAGGCCCGCCTGCCTCCCGCCGGCCATCCGTGCGCACGCACCTGCCCCTGCGTGTGCTCCCGTGTGTTCACAAGACGACTGGGCTCTCCCTTCCACAGAAGCCTCCCGCTCCCTCGGGCCCCACCCCTTGTCGGAGGGTGGGGATGGAGGGTGGCCCGTGTGGAGGTCAGTTCTAACCCCCTGGTTGGTGCCTGGTGTCCAGGCTGGCAGCCCTGGGACTGCTCAGGGGAACCTCACCTGGGCTCCAGCCTTGCAGCCCCTCCTGTCCCTGCTGTCCCCACCCCCGTGGCCCCTGGGACTCACCCCAGCTCAGGGAGTGGAAAGCTCATTGGAGGGAGCACTTGACTGAGCAAAACAATCCTCTTTTTCCTGCTGGGAAATAAAACCCTATAGCCACGTCCAAGATGACTGGCGGCATTTGAGGAGGGCAAGCTGGGTCCGAGTGACCCTGGGCAGTGTCCACCCGGCTCCCAGCCTCAGCTTCCCACCTGTGAAATGGCCTGAAGCCGGGGCCTGGGAATGTGGGGGCCACACAGTCCCAGTGAGGTGGGCATGGCCCTGCCCTCGTGAGTGCTGCGTGACACCCCTCCATGGGCCGGTGGCCTCCATGGCTGTGGGAGGCAGCAGGTCTCACTCACCCTGAACACAGAGCCCATCCCTTCCTTAGAAGCACAGCTGCCAACCCCCCACTTAGGGGGTTGAGGACTTGCTCTAGCATTCAGGTGGGTTGGGGGCAGGTCCCCAGAGCCCCAGGCTGGGGTTCTAGTCAGCAGCCCCCCACACCCTGCAGAGTTCTGTGCTCTATGTGCTCACAGCGTGCGGGGTGCCCGGCCCAGGTCATGGCGTGGCTCTGGTAGGCGAGCAGCCAGGCCCCTTAGGGTCCCACCGGCTCCAGATGGCTCCCCAGGCAGCCCCTAGCTTTCCTGCTGCAGACCGTCCCGAGCCCCACCTCTCCCCACCCATTAACCTGGGTGCTATCCCCTCCTCCGCTACCCCAGGGTGCTCAGGGTCCCCGGTGCCCTGTTCTTACGCCATTAGTGCACATGTCACATGGCTTCCTGTCACAGCACACAGGAGCTGGTCACCTCGGGGCCCTGGGGGCTTGGCGCCCACACGAGGGATGCAGCCTGTGGCCGGCAGTGATGAGGTGGCATTGCCTTGCTTCCTGTTTGGAACTGGATGGAAATGGATCTATTTTAAATGAATCAGTAAGTTGAAAAACAAATGGACAAATGAACACGTGTGTCATGGAAAAAATACAGAGACACGAGGAAGGAAGGAAGATGGAAAGGACAGGGGTGAGAGGAGGCGGGGCTTCTGTGGGCTGCCAGAGGGTGGGCTTGGTGGCAGCTGCCCTCACCCCCATCTGCGGTCCTCCTGGGGACCTCTGCCCCCTGCCACTGTCCATGAGGCTAGCTGCCCCGGGGAGGCCGGGCGGGAGGGGCCAAATCCATCAGCTCCTACTTCTCTCCCAGATCGACCATCCAAGGCGAAAACGAACAAAAACCACCCTTGACTTGGGAGACTGAGCTCATCACTGCACACGGTGGGAGACGGCAGGGGCCCGGCCTCACGCGCACTGGCCCCGTGCCCACCGGGCAGCTGCTGCAGCCCTTGTCTGTTGGCACCGAGACCGTGAACAGCTCCCAGCGGCTCCCAGAACCTGGCTGTGGGTCATGGGCCTGGGAGGCTGACTGGCCCTTGTCTGCAGATGGGCCTGGAGAGGCACCGGCCTCCCCTTCGGTGGCTGCACCCTGCCTCTCCTGGGTCCTGATCCACACACGAGGGGCGTGTGCGTGCGTGTGCATGTGTGTGCATGTGTGTGCGCGTGTGCATGTGTGTGCGCGCGTGTGTGTGCGTGTCTGTGTGTGCGCGCCCATGGGCTTGTGTGTGCTCGTGAATGTGTATGTGTGCGTGTATGTGTGCGTGTATGTGTGCGTGTATGTGTGCGTGTGCGCTTATGCGCGTGTCTGCCCCCTCCCCGAGGTGACTGCGTCCTGCCCCCGCCTCGGGCCGCAGCGCCCCTCCCGCCCGGACAGGGCCCCCGCCCCCGGCGCCTCCAGCCGCAGCTACAGCGCATCAGATACCTGCGCCCCGCGCTGTTGGCCGCGCTCCGCCCGGTGGGAAATCACCCGGCTGGACAATTAGCTTTTCACTTGCAACTCGGATTCTGATGCGAGCGATAAACAGCTCGGCTCCGCGCCCCGCCCCCGGCCTCCTCCCGCTGCCGCCTGGGGCGCGCCCCGCCCGGCGGGTGCCCGGGCCCGGAGCCCGCGCCCCGCCCACTGCCCACGGCCACGGCCCACGGTGCCCACGGCCCACGGTGCCCACTGCCCACGGTGCCCACGGTGCCCAAGATGCCCACGGTGCCCACGGCCCACGGTGCCCAAGATGCCCACGGTGCCCACAGCCCACGGGCACGCGGCCCACGGCGCGCACGGCCCACAGCGCGCCCTGCGCACTGCCCACAGCCCACGGTGCCCACAGCCCACGGTGCCCACAGCCCATGGCCCACGGGCACGCGGCCCACGGTGCCCACGGTGCCCACGGTGCCCACGGCCGCGCTGCGCACACCCCGCCCTCTGCTGCCTCCTCGCGGGTCCGGAACCCCGAGAGGGGCTTGGTGATGGTGACGAGGCGCCGCGGTTTTCGGGGGACTGGCGCCCCCGCAGCGCCCGGCCGGCCGGGGACCGACCCCCCGCGGCCGTGCGCGCGCCTGTTTGTAATTAAGCAGCTAATTGCGCCGGTGGCTGATGAGCTTTGGGGGATGGTGACGCGCGGGCGAGAGGAGGTGTTGTGTACAGTTCAGAATCATTTAGAGAAATTGGAGCTAATTTTGCTGTCTGTGCTTATTACTGCATTAATTTAATTTGGGTTGCTTTTAGCTCATTAACACATCTAATTAATTCGTTGACATCACTATTAAGATGTCTCTTTGAAATTGGCGTCTCCAGATAATCAGGATGGAGAGGCTGACACGCCGGCGCGGGGCTGCCTGGGAACGCGGGGGGGGGGGGGGGGGGGCTAATGAATTTTGCATCAGAATCGCGGGGTCTGTCTGAGGAGGGGCGCGGGCGGGGGAGCGGAGACAAAGGACGGGCCCGGAGCCGGTCCTCAGCGTCGAGGCGGCCACAGAGGCACGCAGCGGCCCGGGATGTGCCCGGGATGTGCCCGAGGTGCCGCCGCGCCGCGCCCGCCCCGGCCCCGCTCCCCGGCCGGGACCAAATGTCCTGGACCCTCCAGGCCAACGCGAGGGTCAGTGAACAGGGGCCGCGGCCCGGGGTCCAGGAGCGCAGGGAGCGCAGGCCTGCGGGGTGGGGGTGCCCAGCGCTGGGGCAGGGCCTCTGGGGGTCACAGGGGAGCTTGGGGACCTCTAGCACCCAGGGCAGGCTGGGGAGCAGCCACACCCAGGGTGACTGGTGGGCAGCCCAGAGGGCCCCCCGCCCACAGACACCCCTCTGTCTCCCAGAGGCCCCCTTAGGCACACACAGGCGGGGCCCATGGATCCTGGGGGTTTCCAGGACGGGGGCCTGTGGGGAGCAGGCACTGCACTAGGGGGTGTGGCAAGTGGGTTCTGAGTGTGGCATCTTCCAGGGCGGGTCCTCCTGGGGGCCTGCGCAGCCTTGTCCCCACCACCTCACTCCCGTCTGGAAGGCCCTCCCTTTCCTCATCTTGGGCAGAGTACACCTATCTGTGCTTCAAAGAGTGGCCTCGGAAGTGCCCTCCTCCGAGAAGACCTCCCGGGTTTCCCCGCAGGCTGTCGGACAGCAGATGCCCGTGGCCGCACTTTCCTTGTATTTGGCAAAGTGAGAACTGGCCTCCTTAAGAGCAATCTCAGGCCCTGGCAGGTGTGGCTCAGTGGTTGGAGCACCGGCCCACGGACTGAAGGGTCTCGGGTTCGATTCCAGTTAAGGGCATGTACCTTGGTTGCAGGCTTGATCCCCGGCCTGATCAGGGCGAGTGAGGGAGGCAACCCGTCAATGTCTCTCCCCCTCCTCCACGCTCTCGGAAAAAGCAATGGAAACAATATCCTCGGGTGAAGATTAAAGAAACAAACTCAGAGACTCAGCCTAAGTCCACTAGACCAAGCATCTGTCCATTCATTCATTCATTCATTCAACGAACCTTTATTAAGCACCTACCGTGTGCAAACCCCGGTGTCAAGTGCTGGGGCACAGAGCCATGAACAAGATTCTCAGGGCCCACAGCTTCTTGGGAAGACCCCAGGTTGCTCTGTCCCTTTGTTTAGGGGAAAATAAGAGGACACCCAATGACCTAGGTCACAAAGGGTGGGGGTCTCCCCCTCTCTTTGGGAGTTTCTGCAGGGAAGCCTTCATGGAGGAGGTGACTCCTGAGCTGGGCTTCAAAGGATGAAGAGAAGTTTGTCGTCATGTTTGAAGCGTGTGAGAAGCACACAGCTGGGGCTCAGTCAATGACAGTCGGCCCTTGGAAACTGTTGGTGCTCAGTGGGGCTAATGTGCTGCCTGCCGGGTGGAGGGTGGAGACACACTGGACACACAGCTGGCTCCAGGTCCCAGGTGTCAGGACAGGCCTCCCACTAATTACAGCTGCAATGACCCTACTTCCAAATGGGCTCGACTGTCAGGTTCCAGGGGTCAGGACTTGAATTTGAGGGCGGGGGACACAATTCAGCCCGTCACTTGCCTGGGAGGAACAGGGGCTTCCCCCCACGCATGGCTTTGGTTACACCGACTTGCAGTTTTACATCCAGCCACGTACCCTGGGCCAGACAGCAAACCGCTGCTCCCAGGGGTGCCCCAAAGTGAATCCCCAGTGCCCCCTCCCAGCCCGCTCCTCTCCCAGCGTGCTCCTGCTCAGCACCCAGCCCTCCAGCACCGCCCCGTGTCCCTGTCCAGTCCCACCATCTGCCCCCGAGCCTCCCGGGTCTGCCCACTTCCTCCTGGTCCCACCGACATGTCTGGACAGAAGCACATCAGTGGCTGCAGTGCTAGAGCGACCGGGCCCAGCCCTCGGTGCATCTGTTATCAAACGCTGTGCAGCAAACCACCCCAAACTCAGGGGCCCTGAACACCAGGTTCAGGGCAGGGATGTGGACTCTTTTTTATCTTCACCCAAGGACATGCTTATTGATTTTGAGAGAGAGAGGAAGGGGGAGACGGAGGGAGAGAGAAACATCGATGTGAAAGAGAAACACTGACCAGTTGCTTCCCATACAAGCCCTGACTGGGAATCGAACCGGCAACCTTCCAGTGCACAGGACGTTGCTACAACCAACCGAGCCCGGCCAGGGCAAGGACTCTACTTCTCAGCAAGGAAGGCCTGGCTGAGCCTGTGGGACAGCACCTGCCCGTGGCAAGTGCAGGCAAGAAGGAAACACAGGTGACGTGTGACGGGGCACACGGATTGTGCGCTGAGGGGTTCTGCGTATGAGTGAAATGCCCTTGATGTGCATTTACAACGGACTTTACACAAAATGTATATGCACTGTGAGTGATTATAAAGTCGGTGTTTATTAACACACAGTTCATTTCCAAAATTTAAAAGAATCTACAGAAATGAATACTTTTTTTGGTCAATGCTTCTTTTCAGGCGAATGGTAACATTCGTGCTAATAATTTTAAATTTTAACTTTTAAAACTTTGAATGACATTAAACAACAAATGAAAACCACGGCGGGGCCAAGACCGTTTCACAGGGAAGAGACAGTCTTTCAGCAGCGGTGCCTGGACACAACGCAGAATGAAGTTGGAGCCCTACCTCACACCATACCCACAGTTGACTCAAAATGGATCAAAGACCTAAAAATAACAGCAAAACTATAAAACTCTTAAATGAAAACATAGGGGGAAACCTTTGTGACGTAGATGTGACCATAAGTTCTTGCATATGACACCAAACCACAGGCAAAAGAAAAAATAGATTCATCGATATGAAGACCTGTGCACAAAAGGACACCATCAGGAGAGTGGAAAGGCTTCCCTGATGGAGAGACCGTGGGAGTCATGTGTCCGAAAACAAGTTAATATCCAGAATATACAGGGCATCCCAAAAATGTATATGCACTGTGAGTGATTATAAAGTCGGTGTTTATTAACACTCAGTTCATTTCCAAAATTTAAAAGAATCTACAGAAATGAATACTTTTTTTGGTCAATGCTTCTTTTCAAACTGATGACTGTTCTGGTCCAGGCCCCGCTGATAACGGGAAGCAATGGAATCGCAAACATCAAGAATCATTTGGTGCGGTATTTGTGTGCCCTCAACCCATCAACTTTTGCCGGTTTTGTACCATAAATTTTATCTTTCAGGTATCACCATAAAAAAAGTCTAGGGGCCCTTTAGGATAAATTGTCTTTGTTCAAAGCTTAGTCTGGCTTCACCCATTATTGCAAGTCAGTTAAACTTGAAAAGGGGTGAAAATTAAGTGGGTTTTCAGCTGTTAAAGTGTGTGTACATTTTTGGGGACACCTTATATAAAGAACTACAACTCAACAACCACAACAAAAGCCCAACCCCCTGCAGAAACGGCAAAGGACCTGAACAGACATTTCTCCAAAGAAGATACACAAGTGGCCTAAGAGCACAGAGAAAGATGCTCAATGTCACTGAGCATTAGGGAAATGGGGGTCCACACCTCAGTGGGGCACCTCACACCTTGTGGGTCCGCATCACGTGGCCCACCCCAAATTCCCTGCCTGGATCTCCCGCCCAGGGCCATGCCGGTCTCTCCTATATCAGGCTTCGTCCACTCACCATCCTGTCTGTGAGGTTCGTTTGCCAGCGTGTGCAGGCCCCGGCTGCTTTTTCATTGCTGTATACTATTCCACTGTACGAATCCACTGTGCTTTATTTACCCCTTTTGGGATGGATGTTTAGTTGTTTTCAGTTTCTGGTTATGAAAAATCTCACAAATAGCCATTTGCTATTTTGGGTGCATAGACCCTTCTCTAGCTTTAAAATCTTAAACACTGTAACTACATTAGCTATTCAACAAATAGATAAACTGAAAAGGTTACTGTGGATGCCAGTACTCCTAGGCGGGGAGGTTCTGATTCCTTAGGTCTGGGGGGATGGGGCCTGGAATGGGCTTCTGGGGTGACCAGGGCTGTCTGGGAAGCCAGTACAGGAGTCTGGTCCAGTGGGGGTGGTGGCCCAGAGTTCATCGCGGGGATT
This sequence comes from Miniopterus schreibersii, assembly GCF_964146895.1. Lineage (NCBI taxonomy): Eukaryota > Metazoa > Chordata > Mammalia > Chiroptera > Miniopteridae > Miniopterus > Miniopterus schreibersii. The sequence continues at coordinate 101,511,949 of NC_138105.1, forward strand.
GGGACCAGAGCAGTGAAGTGCAAAAGGGCACCTTTTCCTCGACTGGGCTCTCTTGAGTCCCCTCCCCTCCTACCCACTAGCCCAGGGCTCTCAGGGTCCTCTGGCCACCGGCTCTCCTGAGCAGAGCCATATCAGGGACCTGGACCCCTAGCGAGGCTGCCTGGGCCTCAGCCTCACTGGCCGTGTGGCTCCTGGCAGGCCTGCTTGCTGGGGCCACCTGCACGGTGACCAGCCCATGCCCTGGGCTCCTTTGCTCACCTCCCAGGCCTAGGTGCCTCGCTCGGAGAGGAGCTCTTCCTCCATCAGTCTGGCTCTTGGAGAACCAGGCTGGTTGTTGGCGACTTAAGTTTAGTAACAACCTCAGGGGATTCCTGAGTGGGCAGGGAGCACACAGCTGCATTAATTAACCTGCCCCCCCTTGGGACGAATTTCCGGGGCCAGAGCCCCTCAGAAAGTCCACTTCCAGTGATTAGAATCCAAACCAGCAGAGCTGGTCACATGGCGGTTGGAGCAAACAGCGTCCCCTCCCCTCCCGCTGAACGTCTTCTGTGATGGCAACTGGTTGGCAGACCTGGGCAAGGCTTCCAAGGCTCTTTGGGGCTGGGCCCCCCTCCCTGGCCTCCCCTTTCCCTCACTGATGTCCACCTTCGAGCATCTCTGTTCCTGCACCGAGGGCCTTCTCCACTCCCTCCCCCAGCCAGATACCCACCTGGACAGAAGAGAGGAGGGTTCCAGTGGACAGAGGAGGCTGGGTTCCAGCTCCACCTTCCCTCGCTGAGTGACCTGGCCCCCACGGTCCCCTCGCCTTGGGTGTGGGCAGCACCTGTAGTTCCAGCCACTGCATTTGGGAGCCGCTTGTTACGCAGCCAGACAACAGCTGCACCCACAGCAGAGCCCCTCACCACCCGCCAAGCCGTGTGGTTTTAATAGCTGAGGAGAACCTGGCTCAGGGAAGTGGCTTCACCGAAGATACACAGCAGGGCCAAGATCTGAACCCTGACCTGCCTGGCCCCAAAGCCCAGGCCATCCTCCTGCCCCCCTTCTGTGGCCCCAGGGGACTTGCAGCCACTAGTCGGGGGGGTCCCTCTCCTCTAATAGTTGGAGTGGAGGGAAATTTCAGCCCAATAATGGAAAGCTGCAATAATCGTTATAATTAATTTATAAGACACTCCCCACGTCCCAGCCGCATCCACAAGGCTCACCTGATTCCCGGTTAAGCCGCGCGGCCTCATGAAGGCAGACGGGAAAGGGGTGTTTCAATATTCCTTATAATTTTATATTCTTCTAATATCTCTCATGCTAATTTCATTAGGCAACACAGTCAGCACGGTGATGTGATTATTGAAAAGTAATTTTGCAATAAATGGGTTTAAATGTGTTGGAGCCCGTTATAAATTCAATCTCATGGGGAGGGTGGCGGGTGCAGGCAGGTGGCAGCGAGGGGGCCGGGTCCTGGGTGGAACCCAAGATGTCCTGCGTGGCCCTGGCGGGGGATCTCCTTACACCTGCCAGCGACAGGACAGGCGGGTACGGAAAACCCGATAGCACAGCCACTCCCTGTCCCGCCCACCTGGGCCCCAGCTGGGCCCAAGCTGCCCTCAGTCTTCCCTTCAGCAGTCCCTGCCCCTGTCGCCTCCCAAGCACCCCAGGCCACATCCTCTGTCTCTTGCTGAAGACCCCAGAACAGAATGCAGACCCTGTCTTGGCTGACCTCCTCTCCCTCCCCTCTCAACTCTGAGTCTCCTCCCACTATGACCCACTCTGTCCACTCTCGTCCCGCCTCAGGGCCTTGGCACGGCCGTTCCCTCTGCCAGGAGAGCCCTCTCTCCAGATGTTCTCACTCTAGGGCCTCGCTGACCACCCGAGCCGTCCCCACCCTTGGGACACACACTCTGAGAGCACTGACTACCCTCTGAAGTCAGCTGCTCTTCGTGGGTCTCTTCTTGGCCTCTGCCCTGTCTGCCCAGGGTCCTGGAGGTGCCTGGCCAGCCTCTGTGCATCTGGTAAGTGACCCCTAGTGAGAAGGCAGCTAGGCTGGGGCTGGCTTCCTGGTGACCTGAGCTAGGCCCTGCAGCAGAGGAGGGCAGGGAGTGAGGGGGGCAGGGAGGAGGCTGGTCTGTGGGCAGGAAGGGAGAGCAGTCCTCTGACTTACCCCTTCTCCTCCAGGGAGCCCTCCTTGACTGACCCAGACCACAGACACCTCACTTTATTGTCAGTCTCCGTCTGCCGGGGGCTGGGAAAGGGGCCCCCAGGGTGGCAGGGACAGAAGGCAAGGGCCACCGTGGTGCCTGTGGGATTGCTGTGTGCAGAGCCAAGGGCCACACTCAGGCCCAGTGGGGACGGAAGGGACCTCTGAAGAGGGAAGCGTGGCCTGCATGCAGTAGGCGCTCCTTAAGGGGGAAGCGGGGGTGCCAGTTCCTCCACCAACACCGAAGGAGTGGCCTCCCCGCCACTGGACGTCAGGCCTCCTGAGGGGTCACTTGGACCCACCCGTGAGGGCAGTGGCCCCTGTCCCCTGGAACAAGGGAGGCCTCCACAACCCTTCTCACCCACAGGGCCCGTGGGCACCGATGAGGCGGGGCCTCCGCAGTCATGGCCACACGGTGGGAACTCCATTCGTTGGCTCATTCACAGCTGGGCCTGCACCCCCTCCTCTGTGGGAGGGGGTGAGTGGGCAGGGACCCCAGTGGCCCTCGGTCACCTCTGTTACTCTGGAATCTCTCTCCCCCTGGCAGCAGAGCCGCCTTCTTACAGGCCAAGCCTGATGTGTAAATTGGCACTTCATTGATTATTAATGACGTGCTAATTGCTCTTTGCAACCAATTTTGATGCAGACACAGCTGGGGCTGTTTGTGCCACTGTGCACACTGGGCTTCCACAGCCGCGGGGACCTGGGGCACAGAGAGGACACTACAGTTTGCAAAGCCGGTCACCCCAGCCCAAGCCGGAGGATGGCCGAGCCGTGGCCTGAGCACCTGTCACAGGCAAGGTGGCCGAGCCCACACACAAATCTCCTCTCTCTGGGCTGAAGGCCAACTAAGGACCTTGAGAGTGAGCTGGACCCCACAGGGCCCTTGGGACCACACCTGCCCTGTGGCCGGATGGAGGGGAGGGTGCCCACCATCGGGCCTCTTCTGGACACCAGCGTGGACATTTGAGCTGCCAGGCTGGGAGAAACTGCGCATCCACACCTGCCCCAGGTGACGCGACAGGAAGCTGGCACTGCCCTGGGCCGGTGGGTCCTGGCTCCTGGGTCCCAGAGGTGCTGACGCAGTGGAAACACAGGGCGCTGGGATCAGGATGGTGGTTGCTCCGGTTGCACCAGGCGGTTGCCCAGCAACAGGGCTTGGGGACATCCCAGTAGCATGAGGATGGCATGGGGACCAGCTCCCCCAGGGTGGGGAGAGTTACCCGGTGAAGACTGGAGGCTCAGAGAGCAGCTTCCACAGAGCAGGGTGGCAGGGTGGCCACAGGGCCCTGACACCCCCCCATCCCCGCCCCCCCCCTGCCTCCTGGCAGGTGCCTGAAGTCCCAGACTGACGCCAGCACGTGGGCTCCAGGCAGGAAGGCATACGCCCCGACCTGGCTGTCAGAGGGGCTATCACAGTCCCATGCCCCCCATTGCCCAGGGAGGTGGTTCCTTCAGAGAGGGTCTGAGCACAGGTTGGGGGCCTGAGGGCCTAGCATGGAGACGAAGGGGGGAAATACAGTCCTGGGGTTTTCGGATCTTTGAGGCAAAGCCCATGGGCTTGGGCCCGGTCCTGTCAGTGTGGGGGTCAGAGCCGTGGTCTCAGAGGCCCCGAGGGTCCGACGGCCTCACCATCACCCCTCACCCCGCCTTAGCCCTGCGCTGGGGCAGGAGGACTGTGGGCAGGAGGGGGCTGTGCATGGTGACTAGCTGCAGGGGCCGCAGGGCATTGTGGGAAACTCTCCAGCTGGGTTCACGTCTCCCGTGAGGACGGCTCTGCTCAGGCCCTGGGGCTGCACCTCTGAGCTGACCCCTCCCATGTCCAGCCAGGAAAGAGCCCGCCGCCCCCACCATATAAGCTGACCGATAGGCTGCACCACTGAGTGCCAGCAAAATGTTCGCTGGGGTGGGTCATGCACAGCGGCCGGCTGTGTAGAGGGGCCTGGGAGTTAAGGCTTCCGGCCTCTGGCTGGGCTTCTAGGGTGGACAGGCCTGAGTTAGCCAGGCAGGGATGTCGGGGAGCTGGGGGGGCAAGCACCCCGTCACCAAGATCAGCTAGTTTACTCCAATATTTAAAAACTCAAAATTAACACACAAAGTCCATGATGAACAAAATATCGAGATGAAAAGTCGGGGGGAGTGGTGTTATTGTCTTTTCTTTGGCCTCAGGCTCCAGTGTGGCCGGCATGGCCCTCAAACCGAGAGGGGGTCCCGGTCCAGCTCTGGAGGCAGCAGGTGCCGGGCCTTCAAGGGAGCCCCGCTCCCTGCCCCCACCCAGCAGCCCAGCACCCAGAGGCTTGGGTGGGGCCCCTGGTTAGCAGCCAGCTACAGCCAGCTGGGAAAGGGCTGGCGCTGGGGCTTTTGGCCAGGGGTTGTCCATCTGGGGTGGGCAATGGGACAGAGGTGGCCTGCTGGGGTGGATGCAGGTGACCCTGGGGTGGGAGAACTGAGTACAGCCGAGGACCCTTCTCTGCTGGGTATACTGAGGCAGGGCCCACCTGCCATCCCGGCTAACCCCACTGGGGAAGGTGATGCCTGGGAGGCCACTGCGTCTGGGGCCTGCAGAGGGAGCTGGGGGGCCGCCTCCAGGGTGGCTCTGAAGAGGGGCTGCAATCCAAGCACTTATGTGGGCACAGCAGGAGTGGAAGGAAACACGTGCCTTTCCCACCAGCAGGTCTGCCTGCTCCTGAGCGTCTGATTAAGTGGGAGCCACAGGGATGTCCAGCTCCTCTCAATCAGCACTAATTAGGCCTGTGGAGCTTTTTCCTCGCTGCATAGTACTCTACCCCGGATGCAGGGCATTGCATTGGGTCCTTTTGTTTCTGGCCACGTCTCTCAGGTGCGCCTTGACATGCCTTGTCCTGGGCGCTGCCCTGTGGCCTGGAGCTCCCTGGTTGGGGCACAGACCCGTGACTCCCCTTCGTGGGTCCCGCTGTGGGGCTGTTCTGGTGATCACCCGACCCTCCCGCTCTGCTCAGTGCTGTCTGCTGGAGCTCTGTCTCGGCTGATCCGAGCGTCGCTGCAGCTGCTTCCTAGATGCTGTTGCTCACCTGCCGCCAATCCCCTTCCCTTTACCCAGCCTCCCTGGGGTTACTTTTGTCATCAGAAAAAATATGTTTATAGCAGTCACGGGGGTGGAGGTGTAGGGAAGGGCAGAGGGAGATCCAGGCTTCAGCTCAGTCGAGAGGGGACCTGGGGCAGCCTTTCTGCTTCCCTCCCGCATCACCTGTGGGACAGAGAGCGTGACCCCAACGGCTCAGACACCCCCAGGTCCTCAAGACGCACCCACGGGTCACCAGGGTGGAGGTTGGAGCTGTTTTGAGATCATGGGACGCTCACAGCCTGGGTTTACGCAGCCCCGGCCCCCTCACTGTCCCCGACCCCAGGAGGGGAGCCCCGGGCCTGCTGTCCTCACTGCTGGCTCAGCAGAGCCTCCGTGGCCATTCGCAAATGGGTTCGAGGTAGACAGCCGGCTTTTGGGCAAGTTCTGGCCCAGAATGGCAGGAAAGCAGACAAAGGAAGGCCTGGCTTCAAATCTGCTGTTGTCTAGAGCGCCCCCATTCTTTGCTCACCTGTGTAGGCCTCTGCCCTTCTCCCACCCCAGGAACTCCCCCCCACCCCGCCTCAAACTCCCATCACAGCCTCCTCTCTGCCACGTCGGGGTTCCTGAGAAGTGGGATGGGATGGGAGTGTCCTTGGGATTGAAACCTTGGGGAGCCGGGAGGGGCTGATGACTGGGGGACCCATGTGTTTTAAACACAGTACCTACAAAGAATGTAATAAATATTTAATTTTATTTTATTAAATACCAAATTGGTGAGGGCTGACACTTTATTAATGTGTCAAAGTGAGTGTTTGTCCATTAACGACTTATTCTAACAAGGCCTGGGGGGGCCACGTCTTGGGGCTGCCAGCTGTGTGGGGAGCTGCGTGGCGGCCAGGGCAGCTTTGTCCCATGAAGTCGCACCTATTAAACTATTATTTGCACCTAGAGGCATCTCATTAATACCTCCACCGGTGCCTCGCGCCCCTCTGTGGGCCAACCCTGGATCTCGCCCCCAGCGCCGCCTCCAGACCAGCACAGCCCATAAAATTAATAACGACTCTCCCACCTAATTGAATTCCTGACAAATGGAGCTCCTGCCATGCAGGCTCCGTGCATCCTGGATTCCCGGCTGGTCCAGCTGGGCTGCCCCAAACCTGCCTTCTGGCCCCACACCCGCTCTCGGGAGAGATGTGTCCCTCCACGGCCTGGGCCCCTGTCTTTTTTTCTTTTTCTTTTAATATGTTTTGATTGATTTTAGAGAGAGAGGGAGGGGGAAGGAGAGAGAGAAACATCCGTGAGAGAGAAACATGAGCGATCAGCAGCCACCTTCACGCCCCCTGCTGGGG